>NC_142582.1:26672285-26845618 GCF_965207765.1 Zootoca vivipara | reverse complement strand
TTCCAGATGTTCTTCATAAGGCCAGGTGCTGACATAATGAAGAAGAGAACAAATGTGGTTTCTGTGCCTGATGTCATTTACGCTGCCATGTAGGAGTACTATTAAGAACCTGGCTAGATCTTAGTGGTAAAATCATGGCAAATTGTTATGCATGAAGCACACGTTTATGTGATGATGAATCTGAGCATATATGACCTAGGATTACTAATACCTAACCTGATTGATGTGATTTGTTGGCATTTTAAATGCACCAAATTCCATTTTGAGAGGCAGGGAAGCGTGAAGATTGCTAACCTTGTCAGCCCTACTTGAAATGCGTATTCTTCTTCACTTATTTAGAAAGCAAAAGGCAGTATTTTCCCGTCAACACGACCTCCTTTCTAGTCATGTCTATACCAAATGGTTGCTTCCCAGTGACCTTTCAGCAAACAAAACTATCCTGATTTGAAACAGTTCACTCCCCAGTACCAAATGGAAGCCAATGTGGTACCGTCCAGATATTCTGGATTTCAGGGCCCAGCTCTACTACTAGGCAGAGTGAGAAACCGCCTCAGGCGGCAGATGCTTGAGGGTGGCGGCGGCCATCTTGGGGCTGCCATCTTGGCGGCAAAATGTGTTTGGCCAGTAGACTCCAGCTAACATCACCCCTGACCATTGGCCGTCCTGACAGGAATTGTAATCCATATCGGGAGAGCATCGTCTGTTCCCCCTGCAACTGCCATAAATTAGGAAGTCTTTGCTTCCTGGACTCACTAAATTGCCCAACATTTGGAATATATTGAATCTGAACTAACCTCATTAGGATGGAAATGGAAAAACTCAAAATAAGCTTTCATTCCCTGATTGCCTTTTCACAAGCCCTGCCTCATATGGTCTTATGTGGCACTGTGTGTCATGTCCACATGATACCTTTCAAGGGCATTCAAATCACATTATTTCCCCTCAAAGAATTCTGGGCACTGCAGTTCACCCTTCACAGCATTACAGTTCCCAAAAACCTTCAGCAAACTAAAGTGCCCAGAAGTCAAGGGTAGCTTTTCCTTTTTAAGACTTTGGACTTTAAATTGAGCTTTGGAAATAAATTTTGGATCACAGGACTCTGTGAGTTTCACCAAGGCTCAAAACCTCAAACAAATTAAGGCAAGGCACAAAGATAGTTTTAATATCCCTATTAATAAAACAACTACAAACATTTCTAAATATTTCAGGAAGGTAAAAAGGTAAAGGTAAAGGACCCCTGACAGTTAAGTCCAGTCATGAACGACTCTGGGGTTGCGGCGCTCATCTCACTTTACTGGCCGGGGGAGCCGACATTTTTCCGCAGACAGTTTTTCCAGGTCATATGGCCAGCATGACTAAGCCGTTTCTGGTGAAACCAGAGCAGTGCACAGAAACACCATTTACCTTCCTGCTGGAGCGGTACCTATTTATCTACTTGCACTGGTGTGCTTTTGAACTGCTAGGTTGGCAGGAGCTGGGACCGAGCAAAGGGAGC
Organism: Zootoca vivipara; assembly: GCF_965207765.1. NCBI lineage: Eukaryota > Metazoa > Chordata > Lepidosauria > Squamata > Lacertidae > Zootoca > Zootoca vivipara. Next base: position 26,844,123 of record NC_142582.1, on the reverse strand, counting down.
AAACCCCATCACAGGGATTCAAACCGCTGACCTTCCGATCGGCAAGCCCTAGGCTCAGTGGTTTAGACCACAGCGCCACCCTCGTCCCTCGTCCAGGAACGTAGTACAGTCCAATAACAGGTATATTATTTTCAAAGAACTCTGTGCTTTTTGCCAAAGTACTGTATATTCCTCTGTATAAGACTACTTTTTAACCCAGGAAAAGCTTCTCAAAAGTCGGGGGTCGTCTTATACGCTGGGTCGTATTTTTTATACGGTGAGTATATCCCAAACTCTATATTTTAACTGGAAAAGTTGGGGGTCGTCTTATACGCCCATTCATCTTATACGCCCATTCATCTTATACGCCGGAATATACGCTATGTCTCCCTGCCCCCAAAAGATTTCCAAGAACTCAGCATATTTGGGGTGAGAACAGTGCAAAATACTAACCAGCCCTACTTTTATAATGGCAAAGCATTTGCTGCGCCTATTGAAGAGAGTTTCAAATGTGCATGAAGCCTGACACATCTCCTTTAATCTTTTCTTCTGAAGTCTGTTTCGAAAGATTTGTTTCTCGGAATTGTTTATGAAAAGGCAAAAGCCCTCCTAAGCACACCAGCCCTGAAATCTTTTCATCAGTTAGTTGTGTTCTTCTGTGCACCAAGCTATCAATTGATCTGAGTTCTTTATGCACTGACAAGGCCATAACAATACTGCCATTTCATTTCACACAGAGCTTCAGAATTCCCTTGGCACAATTATTCTCTTTAAGAGCTCTATGAAGGTATCATTCCTGCATTACGGTTATGTAGCTGAAGGGACTGGAAGAGGAGATGCTAACACTCCAAGACCCCCCTCAGGGTCACTTCCACACCACACTTTTAGCACACATTTAAAGCACATGGCTTTCCCCATAGAATCCTGGGAACTTTAAAACTATGATCCCCAGCACCCTCGGCAAACTATAATTCCCAGGATTATGTGCAAGAAACCCTGTGTTTTAATTGTCTATTGAATGTGCTTAAAACATATGGTGTAGATATGCCCCCAGTGACTTGATGGCTAAACTTGGATGATGATGATGATTAAAATTTACATACATAAGATTCCAGGGCAGTTCACAGAACAAAAAACAAGAGACAAGATAAAGACACAAGGAAATAATTAAAACAAAACAGCAAAACAATACCCCCCACTCCCACAGACACATTAAAAAGGCTGTAGGATATTAATCAGATGAAAGCCTGGCTGAAGAGGAATGTTCCTGGCACCTAAAAATATATAATGAAGGCACCAGGCGAACCAACCTGGGAAGAGAATTCCACCAACAGGGAGCCACTACTGAGAAGGCCCCGTTCTTGTGTTGTCCCCCCCCCTCCAGACCTCATATGGAGGCAGCATATGAAGAAGGGCCTCAGATGATGGATGCAGAATCCAAGACGGTTTATATGGGGATAGGTGGTCCATGGGGACTGGGTCACAATTCTCTAAAGACCATCTTTTTGCCCCCGAGGGCTCTATGTGGTAGGAATGCTGGGTAGTGGGTTAAGGAAGGGTTGACATGCTGGCTAGGCTTCTCCCGTTTCTCTCACCGACAAAGAACACCCCCCCATCTCGGTTTCAGACACACAGAGACACACACCCTTCCCCTCGTCTCTCTCACACATACAGTCATCATGGCCCTGAACCAGGGAGCCTCAGATGCAGAGTCCTCCTAGAATGGTAGCTCTGAGTACTGTAGAAGGAGATGGGTTCACTCCCTGGTCCTCCTGGAAGAGGAGCTCTGAGAAGAAGGAGTCCTTCCTAGGGGCAGCCACAGCCCAAATCTTGTATCATGAACTCCAATGAGATAAGCTTTGCCACAGTACTCCCATCATTCAACGCAGGCTTGTCAGAGAATTAGGAATGCCTTTAATAGATTCCCAAGTATCGTATGAAACCCTGCTATCTAGAAGAAGCCAACAGGTTGGGATGGCACTGGCTCTTTAACTGGTCAGGTGAAGACTCGGGGGCCAGGGAGTGGGGGCTCGGGGGCCAGGGACTTCCATATTTGCTACATAATCCAGGCTTCACAGGCTTTGAAGATGGCTTTCCTGCCTCAGTGGCGAGGGGAGGGACTGTCCGGCTCACACAATAGAATTTGATTCTTACCTCCAAGCACCAGTTGGTTCCAGAGCTTCTCCCATCCTCCACACCCTCATTCAAGTTCTTTTGCAGGTTAACCTTTTCTCTACAGGTTCACAGGCGCTGCTACGTCATGGCTGCTGTTGAAGGGTTGGAAAGGAATTTCCCTGCATTGGCAGGTTTCGCCTTTCCTGTAGCAATACGTCACAACTTTGGCGGTGTCAGGCCTTGGGCGGAATTCTTTGGCGATTTTCCTAGAGGGAGGGGCGTGAGGCGGAGACCTCACCCCCCTTTGCGGCCACAAGATCGGGGTATTGGGGGAAGCCTTGACCATGCCAATAGGTGTCATCACTTCCCCCTACCAGCGGCGGCGAACAAGGGGCGGTCTCTCTCTGCTTGATCATATGTTCTCCAGAGCCAGCCCCAACCCCCACACATGTGGATAACCCCGAAGCCTCCCAGAACCCCAGCTGGGGACTGGGAAGGATAACGCCCCATGTAGGTCTCCCTACATCTGAATCTTAATAAAGTTGTGGCCAATTTGAATCCCATAGCACGTTGTCCTGTGTCTTTATTCCGCTCAGGGGGTCGCCTGAGAGTTTGGGGGACTCAGCCTGTCCACGCAATGACACTTTACCACAAAGGTATGCAAGAGAGCCTCTTCTCCACTGAAAGCTTAAATAGGATAAATCTGTATGTTCTCCTTTTATTATTATGTTCATTACAGCGTACTTATTAAATTGGGCCTTTTCTGCCTAGTGGTAAGTATGTATAATACATCAGTTTTCTGCAACAGTGGCTAGAAATTTTCTGCCCTTGTAATCGGCTGCCAGTGGTGCAGCCACTGGCTCTGGATAATGGTTTCAGCATCTGCATCAGTGAGCACATTTCACAATCACTTCCAACTATCCTACCAGACATACACTCGTTCATTCTGAGAAAATATTGTATCTGTTTGGACCATGCATTGAATTCACTTGCATAATTCTCTTTTTTCAGAAATAGAATATCAAAAGGCATCTGATGTCTGCCAGATTCAGTATTTCTCCTTCTTGTTGTTGTTGATGGTGGTGGCAAAAGTCCTCACGAAAAACAGAGAGGTGTTTGTTTGTATTTTAAAAAAAAGATCTTTCAAACGCAACCCTTTTTAATTTTAAGCTGTAGAAAAACTGCTTTCAAGTGTAACACTTGTGCTGGGTGACAAGCTGCAGCCTCAAGCTGATTTAGCACTGAGCTTTTCAGTCTCTGAATTAAAAAGAAATAAAAATCAGTCTGCAGTGAAAATGGCGATTAAGTCTCATCATAAATGTATCAGGATGTTAGCAAGATGGATAAATGTAATGCTAAATTCTGCATGCATTGAACAGTGCAATTCTGTATGCGACTACTCAGAAGTAAGGCCCTTTGAGTTCAGTGGGGCTTAGTCCACGGTAAGTGGGTATAACATGTTGCTCTCTGAATGTAGGTGGACTACAACTCCCATCATCCCATGGGAAGGAGTCCAACCACACCTGCTTAAGTGGCCTGAACTAGAATCTGCACTAAGGACACTTCCAGACTGTCACTATTTTCAATCAGATACCGGCAGATTCAAGTTGCAGAAGTTGACTAGAACGTATCAAGCAACAAACCCCTTCCCCAAAAGACCAGACTTTTGCGATGGGGAAGTGTGGAGTGGGACCACACTTGCTTTGACATCTAACCTCCCTGAAAACTAATGGGAACAAATGCCCAATAAATAGACCATCTGGAATCACCCTAACACTGCCAGCCAGGCGACATTTCATTGCTCTGACCAGATTAAAACCATGTTCAATTACATTTTAAAAGTCATCTGTTCATTTCATAGATTAATACTCTTCAATATAAATATATCCAAAGCAGATAACTGAGAAACCCAAATACCGTTGATAACATTAAACAAGAATAAAAATATAGAATGACCCAAACAGCAGTGAAAGCAGCATTAATATGGTACAATCCTAACCATCGCTACTTGGAAGCAAACCAACGGATATCAACTGGGGCTTACTCCCAGGGAAGCGCACCATTGAGGTGCCACCACTGAGAAGATACCACCTCTAATGGCCCTCTGCCTCACCTCTGAAGGTACCGGGGGGAGGGCCTCTGATGAGGATCTGAACAGGCAGGTTCATGTGAGCGGAGGCCATCCTTCAGATCTCCCCAACACCATCCTACGGGTGTTCAAGGCCACAATCGCATACAGTATACAAGTATGTGATCTTCGCTCCACCTGAGGACAGCCCGGACAGTTTGCAGGATGGGCAAGGTGGGCATACGGATCATAGACACCTCTGCCTTCCAGCTCCTCACTGCCACTCTCCATTCCCTGGCATGGCATCGGCTGCCTGAGACAGTTGCTTCATCCTGCCTAATGGTAGAGCCAGCCCTGCTATAAAGAACACCTTTGGGAGGGAAACGGTTGGCTTTCACTAGTGGAAAGCTACAGCTCTGAACAGAGACGTGCGAAGCTGTCACAACGGGATGTCTGTTCTAGCAAGACGTCAGCTCAATCCGGTTGTGGAAAGAGTCGAAGTCAAAGGGACATGTCGGACACTTGCTTGCCTGGAGGGGCAACTCACCAGTTCTCACCCAGAGGAAGACAGCCTGGAGAGGACCAGCTTGCTTGATTCATCTTCCCAAGGGGAAGCAACCTCAGGGAAGCCATCTGCTGATGGACAGGTGCCTGCTGGCTGGCTGCAAGTTGTCTATCATCAGGCACCCTCTAAAGTCTGACCATTTGGAGAAAGGAACAATGGCATTTGCCCCTCATGCCAAGCAATTCCCTTATCCTTCAAAGGCACAGTTTTATCGGAAGCACAGGGAGTTCCGTGCACTTTTGTGATACTCTATTAAAGAAGAGATACGGCAGCAGTATTTTAAAACGGCACGATGGATCGAGCAGCTAGCCACGTGTCTGTGCGCATGGCTGGGTGACAGGTGAAAGTAGCCTTTTAATTACTCTGCCAGGTTTCCGTGCAGCATAGCCATTTATTTTATCTAATGCCACCCTCTTGAAATGTCAGAGTTGTCGAACAGGCGTGCCAGGCCTCCCTTGCCAAGCCCTACACAGCTGCCAAGTTTATGAAATGCTCCTTCGGGAGATGCAGAGACCAGTTAGCCTAAGTTTTTATATTTTTTTTAAGAGCAAGGTTGGCTGTGGGATTTTAATATTGGCTGCTTGCCTGCCTTAAAGAAACCAACCGTTAATTGCACGCTCGCGGGTTTCCATCAAAAGAGGAAAGAAAAAAGTGAGAAGCTGTGAAGCACGGAGATGGAAAGCTCTGAGGAGAGGCGTAAGGGTCTCAGCGCAGAGCGGGGAGATGATTGGACGGAGGCCCATTGCTGGAAGCCGCCATCCTTGCTGTGCTGATGCTTGCATCCCTCCCTCCCTTTCTTCCTGTGGCACAGGCATATTTCGTGAACAGACCTACATGTTGCTTGGGGAACAGGGCTCTTCCTGGCCCTTTTGTCACCGAAGACAAACTTTGCACAGACCACATGAAGTCAGTCGTGTGTATGTGGTAGGTTGCCCGGGAAGTGGTGAATTCTGCCCCACTTCCAAAGAATTGTTTGTTTGCTAACTTTCTCTAGCCTGTTTTCATTTTGGTTGTTGTTCTTCAGTCGTTTAGTCATGTCCGACTCTTTGTGACCCCATGGACCAGAGCACGCCAGGCACTCCTTTGCAAAACGGACAAAACCCACATGATTTATCATAATTTTTTTTTTTTTACCAAACTCTGTCTTATATAGCATGATTTTATATTCACTGTTTTGCAAGTGTATTTGATACATTCTCTGTATAATAGCGGTAGGTTACCGTCTGGATCCTTTATGTGCTATGGCCAACCGGCTAATACAATAAAATTTTGATATTGCTTGCATTGTTACATCTTCTGTTATTACTATTACGTTTGTATATCACTTTTCTTCCAAGGAGCTCAGGGTGGAGCTTCCAAGGATCTCACAACAATCCTGTGTTAGGCTTGGAGGTAGTAACCGACCCAAGATCATCCAATGAGTTTCATGGCTGAGTGGGGATTTGAACCCTGGTCTCCCAGGTTTTAGTACAAGACTCTAACAGCTACACCACACTGGCTCTCAGCCAAGCCTTCCACATCTGTTGCCCCTCCCCAGGTGCATTTAAAAAAACTTCCTCTTTCCATAAGCTTTATGATGTGGAGATTTTTATCCTATGTACCTGTTTTGGATACACACACACACAAACACACACACACATATACATACTGTATATAAATGTGTGTGTGTGTGTATTGTGGATGATGGTGTGTGTGTATTTTCATAGGAACTGATTAGTAAACGAAATAAAAATATAATATTTACACCACAGCCGATCAGTTCTATGCAATCTTGTCTAATAACTGTAGTTAATTTAATTCCGTAATGCATTTTCACGGAATGATTTTATGCATCAGATAACCACCTAGGATTTGGGAGGGATGCAATACAGCAGTGCTCATGCCACCACAGTTCTCAGTGCAAATCCCATTTTACTTCTTAAACAGGGTGTGTCCTTTAGCCTTTAGTGGCTCATAGCTATTATAATTCGAGGCTAGCACATGTTCTAAACCTGCCTCTGTTATATATTTGCCACGTGACCCCCCCCCCTCTCAGTCTCTGGCCTGATATGTCTTGTGTGGTCCATGCACACTGTTCGTTGGCGCATTCTGATAACAGAGGACTTTAGGCTCTGAGTTTAAGATAACTAAACGCCTAACCATCTCCCCCCCCCCCAAATCCAAAGCATATCAAATGGATTATTCTCTAGCACTTGTTTAAATTTTAATTGCCTTCTCAAGTAACAAACAAGCTTTGAGCAAAGACTTGCAGATGTTGAAAACTAGGTCATCTTGTTTATGCACAAAGAGTGTGTTTCATATCATGCAACTGATGGTTTGCAGTAAACGAATTAGGAAGATTTTTCTAATATTTAAGAAATGGAGAAAAACAACAACAACTTTGCAGACCTTTGCTGCACACCAGCAGGTCACCTGTCATTGGGTTTTTTATGGGTTGTGTAAGCAAACTGTCCACATTTCTTTTGCTGCATATGTTCTTGGATTTATGTTAACTAGCTAGCGAGTGGTTGTAACTGCTTTGTGATATCTGATTGTGGGAGTCTCAGGATTAAAAAGTCAGACATTTCAGAAAGTATAATTTAAGTTGCTATCCATTGCTATCTGTAGAAGGTAAGTCTATTAATTGGGCCATGCTTCCCCCACCCGCCAACAGCATGACCATTCACCCAACTAGCTAACCATTCCAGTATCTTAAAAAAGAGGTAAAGGGACCCCTGACAGTTAAGTCCAGTCGCAAACGACTCTGGGGTTACAGCACTCATCTCACTTTACTGGCCGAGACAGTTTGCCCACAGACAGTTTTTTCCAGGTCATGTGGCCAGCATGACTAAGCCACTTCTGGCAAAACCAGAGCAGCACACGGAAACACCATTTACCTTCCCGCCAGAGCGGTACCTATTTATCTACTTGCACTTTGGTGTGTTTTCGAACTGGTAGGTTGGCAGGAGCTGGGACCAAACAATGGGAGCTCACCCCGTCGCAGGGATTCGAACCACCGACCTTCCGATCAGCAAGCCCAAGGCTCAGTGGTTTACATCACAGCGCCACCCACGTCCCTTTTCCAGTATCTAGAGCAGGGGTGTCAAACTCAAATTCATTGGGGGCCGCATCAGCAGTTTGGTCACCCTCAAAGGGCCGGTTGTATCTGTAGGACTATGTGTCCACTCTTTATTATCATAAATTATTGTCACTGCATTCAATTATTACTGTTTTTGTAATAATGTAAGTAATAACTAGCTCTGAAAGCAGAAACATAGTCAGAATAATGGCAAGTAGATATTCAAATGTACAATTATTGTACAATTTATTGAAAAATGATTTTTGGTAACTGCACTGGGTGGTGGAGGCTCGCTAGGGTTTCATGCAGGACCTTTGCAGAGCTACTAGTACCTGGAGATGCTGGGGTCCTTCTGCATGCAGGACAGATGTTCTGCCAGTGAGCCACCACCCTTCACCAAAGGGACTGGCTGAGGTTGACTCACTGGAGCTGTTCTCCTGGTTCCAGGGTTTAAGGGCCAGAAGTATAAAGCAGCATCCTATGTTTCTGAGGAGAGGGAGAGGGAGGGGAGGGGAGGGAGGAAGGAAGGAAGAAAAGAGGGAGTGGGCGGGAGAGAGGAAGGAAGGAAAGAGGGGAGAGAAAGAAGAGTAGGAAATAAGGAAGGGAATAAAGAAGGAAAGAAAAAGAAAGAGGGAGAGAAGACAGAGATAAAGAAGGAAGGAAGGAGAGGGAAAGAAAGAATAAGAATGAGGGAGAGGAAGAAAGGAAGGAAGGAAGGAAGGAAGGAAGGAAGGAAGGAAGGAAGAAAGGAAGAAAGAAAGAAAGAAAGAAAGAAAGAAAGAAAGAAAGAAAGAAAGAAAGAAAGAAAAGGGGGAGCAGGAGGGAGAGAGGAAGGAAAGAGGGGAGAGAAAGAAGAGTAGGAAAGAAGGAAGGGAATAAAGAAGGAAAGAAAAAGAAAGAGGGAGAGAAGACAGAGATAAAGAAGGAAGGAAGGAGAGGGAAAGAAAGAATAAGAACGAGAGAGAGGAAGAAAGAAAGGGAAGGGGGGGTCGCCACCTTGATTCAGTGCCAGAAAAGAGCGCGAAGGGACCCAGTGGCAAAAAGCATTTCCCGTGCAGCGTGAGGCAGCGGGTGTCCGTTTTAGGAGAAGTGCGTAAAGCCTCAGAGTTGCACGTTCGTGAGTCTGAGCTGCTGCTGAGCTCACGTTCATGAGGTTGAGCCGCGGCAGGAGGAGGAGGAGGTGAGGCAAGAGGAGGTGGAAGAGGCGGCTTGCCGGGTCGGTGCCCGGCAGCGCCGTGCAGAGAGTCCCAAGCCTCTGGGACGCAGCAGTGCTCTGTAGCACTTTGAATCCTCCTCCTCCTCCACGGGGCACTGCTGGGTGCTTTGTCTGTGTTTTAGCAGCAGCAGCAGCAGCCGTTTCCAGGCGCCGAGCCGTGGCAGGAGGAGGAGGATTCAAAGTGCTACAGAGCACTGCTGCGTCCCAGAGGCTTGGGACTCTCCGTGCGGCGCTGCTCCGGCTGCCTTTCTACCCCCCCCCCGGCCCCAGCTGTTTGTCGGCACTTTGTCGGCACGGCGCTTCAGCAGCAAGGTCCCGCTGCTGGGTCCCGCTGGCTGGGGTGCTCGGGGGGCCACATGACGAGGTCTGGTGGGCCGGATTTGGCCCCCGGGCCTTGTGTTTGACACCCGTGATCTAGAGAGAGGTAAAATGCAGCAAAACCAACTAATGAGTTGTTAAATGGGCTATTTACAGTCTTGTGCTGGTTTCATATTTTTGGGATATTTTAAGCGTTTTAAATGTATTACCCTTATGCTGTTTAACCAATTGTAAATCACTTTGAGAGGCAGCCTGAAAAGCAGTTCAGAAGTCTTTTAAACAAATAAGCAAAATGTGACATTTGTTGCTGCAAACTTTAGGAAAATTATGCATGCACAGATGGGATTTTAAAGCAAAGAAACCGTATTCTTAACTCTGTGCTTCTCATGGAAACTAACAAAATGGTTTTATTTTATTCTTTTCTCGCAAAATCTCTTGAAAAGATTTCTTTCATGGGGAAAAGCACACTCAGGGAATACTTTGATGTCATTTTTGGAATGGTTCACCTGTTGGGTTGTGCCTCCGGTGGCCTTTATGTCAGCCTTCACCAAGCTGGTGTCTTCCAGATATTTTGGACTACAGCTCCCATCAGCACCAGCAAGTACTGACTAGGGTTGATGGGAGTTGTAGTTCTAGGCATCCACAGTGCACAAGTTTGGTGAAAGCGTTCTTATGTAGTTGAGCTGCCCATCGATGTGGCTTGTCCCAATCTGATGAGGTCTGTATAATTTATTGCCAACATGGGACCAGAAGAGAAGGGGAGAGAAGGTTAGGAATGGATAGGTAACCCCTTTTTTTACCACTTTGGTTGCAGGTCCCTCCACTTACACAGCTGCAACTGACGTGACTAGTATCAGGCTGAATGAGAAACTCCACCAATTCTTCACTGAAAAAGCTGTGACTACTGAGCAACGGCAGAATAAAATTTGCAAAATGAAATGCAAAGGAGATGGTGTAGAACTGCTTTGGGTGTTCAATACTCTCTCTGGCACGGACAAAACCTAGATGCATCTACCTGTTTGCCATAGCAACTGTATCTTGGGGAAACTGTATCTTTTTGTGAGTCACTCCAGACAGTTCCAGATTCTTTCTGCTGCATCTTTTCCTCCTAGGGGCAAGGTAGCGATGTTGGAATGTGTAGAAGTTGGAAAGAGCAGAAAGGGCTACTAAAAAAATCCGGCTAAAAATAGGCAGGAAAGTTACACAGTCTCAATAGAAATGTGCTTGTGAGAAACTCAGCCAGGCAAACAGCCAAGACATTGCTCTTTCCAATATTTATATTCCAATAAATTGATTCCATCTCATGAAGTTCTCCTAAGCTCTTCCTAAAAGCATGATTTGGCGACTCTCATGTTTGTTGTTTAGTCGTTTAGTCGTGTCCGACTCTTCGTCGACCCCATGGACCATAGCACGCCAGGCACTCCTGTCTTCCACTGCCTCCCGCAGTTTGGTCAAGATAAACCTAAAATAAGAGGGAGTGGCAAGGAAGTAACGGTAGATGGCAGGGATTTCAGGGGGCAATGCCAATCTAACCCATGTTTAAATTCAGAAGGAGGGTTAGCATATATTCAAGTAAAGGGTTTGAAACTGTAAGGCAGGGGAATTGGTATTCTACACCCCCCTCCCCAATTTCAATCTCCACCCCAACACCAGCATTTAGTGTTCATAGAACCATAGAAATGTAGAGTTGAAAGGGACCATGATTTCATTTAGCTCAACTGCCTGCAATGCAGGGTTCTTTTGCTTGAACCCAGGGCCCTGAGATTAAGAGTCTCATGCTCTACTGATTGAGCTATTCCATGAAGGCACCATTGCAATAATGATTATAGAAATAAGGTCACACCTAGAGCACCAGGGTCCCATTCAGCCTCTAATTCTAAAGTAACCCACTCTGTCACCTATTCTATCTCCTTGATATCTTTGTCTCCTGTCTTCTGGACTGCTCCCATTTAGAAATATGGTTGGGTGGGGATCTTTGGAGTTGACCCTACAAAGACCCTATGGTTCATGCAGAGTCTTCTGCCACACTAAGTATCTGGAGTAATATTTTCAGCAGTTCACGCCCTCCAAATATTGATAGGATCGCTTTGGACAGTGTACATCAGAAATGAGATTAGATGGTGCTGATGAAATCCCTCCCTCTCTTGTCAACAGAAAGAACTCGTCAATCCATCCAGTTTACACCACACATGTCCACTTTGGATGGGTTTACTAGGCGTTGTATAAAGCTGATGTTGCAGAAGCAGTGTAGTCCATGGAACAACAAAAGACTGTGCAGGAACGGTGAGTGAAGCCTTGTATTATAGCAGCGTGCTGCTTGGTTAGATTATTTTATATCAGCAGATACCCACAAGGTGGCAGGATTTAGTTGTACATACAGTAATCACCAGTGTCTTACGAATGAGTTGTGGGACTGCCAGAAGCTTGGCTGCCCACTTGGAGATATAGGCGGTCCCACATTTAGTTATGTAGCTCAGCTACTGAGGGCCCAACTAGCTGTGAGGTTAATTGTGGGGATGCAATTAATCAGCAGCTCACATTTTTGTTGCTGTTATGTTAATAGCAGCGGAAGGGAAGCTTGAGCAGCCTCTGAACTGGGAAAAGCAGGGAGTAGAATGTTGGAAGAATCATGGTAGAAAAAAGGAAGAACTTCTTCACACAATACAGAGTTAAACTGTGGAATTAATTCCTACAAGAAGCAGGGATGGTCACCACCTTGGATGGCTTTATAAGAGGATGAAACAATTTCAGGGCTGCTATGTTATCCTTTCACTGTGCAGATGACCTACAAGGGTCATAGAAACCAAACCATACCCACAACTAGGGTGACAGAGCAGTCTGGCACCATGTGTTATTGCTGAGGACAAACTTTTCACAGATGCAGCATGCTTCCAGGCTAAAGGTATCTATGGGAGGGATTCAAAGGCATGCTGAAAGTTTAGCCTTGCAGATTTAAAATGGATTAAAGTGCTCTGATAGGGACCCAGGTGGTGCTGTGGTTAAACCACTGAGCCTAGGGCTTGCTGATCAGAAGGTCGGCGGTTTGAATCCCTGTGACGGGGTGAGCTCCCGTTGCTTGGTCCCAGCTCCTGCCAACCTAGCAGTTCGAAAGCACGTCAAAATGCAAGTAGATAAATAGGAACCGCTACAGCGGGAAGGTAAACGGCGTTTCCATGTGCTGCTATGGTTTGCCAGAAGCGGCTTTGTCATGCTGGCCACATGACCTGGAAGCTATACGCTGGCTCCCTCGGCCAATAATGCGAGATGAGCGCGCAACCCCAGAGTCGGTCACGACTGGACCTAATGGTCAGGGGTCCCTTTACCTTTACCCTTTAAAGTGCTCTGATACCCTAGTGCAACAAATCCACTCAATAAAATAAAATAATCCAACCAGCAGTCTTTTTGCTGTTTGGAACAGGATGGGGAAATGAAAGGTGGTGGTGATGGGGAAATGAATGATTAGCAGGAAGATGTGTAAACAAAAGCAAATCAGGATGAATACTCACTGCCATATAACCCATCCTGCAAACAAATAACAACAAATGCTTGGTAAAGATAGGAAGAAGTCTAATAATCACATAAGCTTTGTGCAAGCCAACCAGCATTCTACAAAAAGGTCATCTGGAGGAAGTCAACCTGGAAGGAACTGACATACAAATAACCGACACCTATGTAATGGAAGAGGGGCGCAGGTGGCGCTGTGGGTTAAACCACAGAGCTTAGGGCCTGCTGATCAGAAGGTCGGCGGTTTGAATCCCTGCGATGGGATGACCTCCCGTTGCTCAGTCCCAGCTCCTGCCAACCTAGCAGTTCGAAAGCATGTCAAAGTGCAAGTAGATGAATAGGTACTGCTACAGCGGGAAGGTGAACGGCGTTTCCGTGTGCTGCTCTGGTTCGCCAGAAGCGGCTTTGTCATGCTGGCCACATGACCTGGAAGCTGTACGCCGGCTCCCTCGGGCAATAACGCGAGATGAGCACCGCAACCCCAGAATCTGTCACGACTGGACCTAATGGTCAGGGGTCCCTTTACCTTTATGTAATGGAAGCTAAAGAAAAGCATCATCAAAAGGATTGTGCAATGCTGAAATACCCCTAGGGTTTTCTGTTCTCTCTTTTCTGCTGAATTTTCAAGAAGAGTGCAGCAGTTTTCATGGTTATTTCTCATACCTTCCATTATACCCTGGAAAGGAGAATGTTCCCTTTAAATCTCCACCAGTTCTCGTCGCAGTGAAAGAAGCCTGTCTGTGGCATCCACTTGTCTGCAGGTTTTTCCTGTGCTTTGGGGCTGATTATAGTATCCCTGCCTGCTTTTAAAGTGCTTTTAAATGAACACGCCACAAAAAGAATCCATGCAACTGTACTCCGCTGTTCCATTTATTGGCTTTTTCAGATTTCCCTGCCTGAAATCCCTTCTTCTTCTTCTTCTTCTTCTTCTTCTTCTTCTTCTTCTTCTTCTTCTTCTTCTTCTTCTTCTTCTTCTTCTTCTTCTTCTTCTTCTTCTTCTTCTTCTTCCTCCTCCTCCTCCTCCTCCTCCTCCTCCTCCTCCCCCTCCTCCCCACCCCCATTGCTTATCCTTTCCCAATTCTCTCCGTTTAATATTTCTTCCCCCTTCAGGTCACATGTTGGAGGCAAAATGTATCAGGATCAAAAAGCATGCTCTGAGGAACAGCAAAACAAAGGCATTCTATTCCAGCTTGCCGCCTCCATTGCAGGGACGTGCAGGTGGTGATGCCTCGTCACCATGACGACACGCATCCCACAGGGAGGGCTCTCCTAGGATCATACAGAGATCCCGAGGCTGGGATTGGGGTGGAGGGGAGAGCGAACGAGCAGTTGTGTACAGAAACCGGAGAGATTGCAGCCTGGGGGTTTAGATTCCTCCTTCCCCCTCTTTTATTGAAGCACCTTCTTCGCACATGAACAGAAGAAAGAAGACAAGCTGCAGTTCATTATTCTGGATTCAGGTATTGTTTCTGATAGTATAGGTATATACCAGCAATTATAATGGCTCCAACCAGAACAAATGGTCACTTGGAATTCTCAATGCTAATTGTAGACAGAGTAGCTGGAAAGGAAAGTTGGGGTGAAGATTAATTCCGCAACATTTCCTTTGGAGGGTCAGTCTTGCCATTATCAGTGGCAATCCATAGGAACATAGGAAGCTGCCTTATACTGACTCCAGCCATTAGTCTATCTAGCTCAGGGTGGTCTGCACCAGCAATGGGGAAACTTTGCCCTCCAGATGCTGTTGAACTCCAACTCCCATCAGCCTCAACTATTGGCCAGACTGGCTGGGGATGGTGGGAGACTAAGGAGGAGGAAGCTGACAGGCAGGGCCACTTCCTGGACTGGCAGTATGTAAAGCAAGCAGGCTGGGGGCAGACTGAGGTTTGGTGGGGCAGTTCCACATTTGCAGCCAGTGGTCCAACCTCTCCTGCTGTTCATCAACCACTTTCCTACAGTTTTTAGTGCATTTCATGTTACTTTCCTAGCTGCAAAAGGTTTTTTTATATAAAAAAGTGGATTTGTTGAGGCAGACCCCTTAATATGCTGTACTTGCACTGGGTGCCATTTCCAGTATGATCTCGAATCCCTCCTGCAAAGTTCTGACAGTCTCGAGGTGACCCATCATTTGTCAATCAGGTTCAAGAGTGAAATCTTTCCTCTGTTGCTGCTTGTTTCCATGGAGTTCCTTTCTGACTCTACCCAAGCAGACAGAGACATGTTCTGATTCCTGAGAGCGAGTAGCAAAGCCCAGCAAGCCGACAGCCACTATGTACAGGGATCCGCCCCAGAAAAAAAAAAAGTCATCAAGCAGGAAGTTTTGGGTGGCTGCATTAGGGTCTCGATGCCACCTTTAGGATTTCTTTTTGGAAGAAAAGCTTCACACACAGCCCTTGGCATCATATCCTGGTGTATCTATCTGCCTTTTGAGTCCAGGCAGGATCCTGGTTTTCTGTACACATATTATTCACTACATTGATGACCAAGCACCTATGACAACAGAGCCAGATGCAACTGTTTTTGTGAGGATCCAAGTCAAGCCAAGACTCCCCCCCATCTTGTTTTAAGATGTGGGGGGAATGATTCAGATGTGGACCATGGCTGAGCTTAACCCCTGCTATGCTCCTGATGGAAATTCTATGCCCTGCAAGCTATGTTTGCCATTCCAGGTATCCCAAAATGCATTTGCAGTCATACATCAGTTTAATTACGCTTCGGTTTGAGTACTTTCAGTTTTAAGTACTCCGTGGACCCGTCTGGAACGGATTAATCCACTTTCCATTACTTTTAATGGGAAAGTTCGCTTCAGGTTAAGTACGCTTTGGGTTAAGTACGGACTTCCAGAACCGATTACACTCATACTTCGGGTTAAGTACGCTTCAGGTTGAGTACTCCGCGGACCTGTCTGGAACGGATTAATCCACTTTCCATTACTTTCAATGGGAAAGTTCACTTCAGGTTAAGTACACTTCAGGTTAAGTACAGACTTCCGGAACCAATTGTGTACTTAAACCGAGGTACCACTGTACTTGCCTTCTGTGCAGAAAACCCAAAATCAATACCTCCCTAAGTTACTTGTAGTTGGACAACGAAATAACACACTGGATATACATTAAAGAAACACTCATTAACCTCGTCTCTGAAAACCATGCATAGCTAAACCAGCTATGAACCGAACCCTGTTCTCTGCAATCCACGACACTCCCCGACTGGGCCAACCACTGTTAGAAATGAAAAGCAGCTGGAACTCAGAACACTGATGTCATGGGGAAGCACCATGTGATCTCAGAAGCATGTTTTACTTTTAAAGGTATATCCTACTTTCCCCACTGTGGCAACCTGCAAGGCACCTTGCAAGCATGAAATAAAAAACCACACCTACACACAGCATCTAATTCTGACCGGCTCACTGTAGGTTAGTGGTATATGCCAATGCTAGAGCAAAAGGAAACGTGGGAAAGATAGAAGCAAGAGGCAGAGATGGAGTTTGCACTTCATAGTGTGGGTCCTACATGAGGGATTGATGACGCTTTAATTATCAGCTTCTCTTGAGGTCCAATATCTGAAGAGGGCTAAGACCAATGCTGTTGCCTCTGATGTTCTCCTGTGCAAAATCCACATGACCCTTGTAGTCCTATGGGTTTTTTCCTAAGCATTGTATTGTCTTTGCTAGCAACAGAATGGAAAATCTCAAAAGGGTGGTGTATAATATCACTTTATATAAACAGGGTTAGTAGTCCATCCCAGTAGTGATGTATGGAAGCGAGAGCTGGACCATCAAGAAGGCTGATCGCCGAAGGATTGATGCTTTTGAATTATGGTGCTGGAGGAGACTCTTGAGAGTCCCATGGACTGCAAGAAGATCAAACCTATCAGCCCAGAGTGCTCACTGGAAGGACAGATCCTGAAGCTGAGGCTCCAATACTTTGGCCACCTCATGAGAAGAAAAGACTCATTGGAAAAGACCCTGATGCTGGGAAAGATTGAGGGCACAAGGAGAAGGGGACGACAGATGTTTGGACAGTGTTCTCGAAGCTACGAACATGAGTTTGACCAAACTGTGGGAGGCAGTGGAAGACTGGAGTGCCTGGCGTGCTCTGGTCCATGGGGCCACGAAGAGCCGGACACGACTAAACGATTAAACAACAACAAGTAGTCCATGAAAGTGAAAAGTTAACAGAACAGGTGCCAAGGAAAATAAGAGCGCAAGGGCCTTTTGGATAAATCTGTTTTTATTCTTTACTTATTTCACGTTTTAATCCCATCCTTCCTCCAATGAGGGCAGTTCATGTTGATGGTTCCTCCTTTTATCTGCGCAACATCCCAGTGTAGTACATGAAATTGAGAGAAAGTGACTGGCCTTTGTGGCCACACCAGGACTTCAAACTAAGATCAACACACTAACCCAGGAATGGGGAATCTCTGTCCCTCTAGATCAGGCATCCCCAAACTGCGGCCCTCCAGATGTTTTGGCCTACAACTCCCATGATCCCTAGCTAGCAGGACCAGTGGTCGGGGAAGATGGGAATTGTAGTCCAAAACACCTGGAGGGCCGAAGTTTGGGGATGCCTGCTCTAGATGTTGCTGGACTACAACTCACACCATCCCTGATAACTGACCACACTGGCTGGGGCTAATGGGAGTTGTTGTCCAACAACATCTTGAGCTACACCCTTGCTCTAAATGCTGTACCATGACTCATTCCAGTTCAGTTCGTATTTCGGTTCTGTCCTTGCAATGGGTACAATACCAGGTCTAGCAAATGGGGTTGCTTGTTTTACATGACCTTCCAGAATGTATCTTATGCCCAGTATTTAACACTATATATTAATGACTGTGTGAGATATATCTATATATCTCACAGTCATTTATTTTTCCTAGCTTGTGCAAAAGCTATAAAACGTAAAGGTTAATAGAATCAGAATATAAATATTCAGCTTGCATGAATGACAACAAAATTTGCAAGCCCAGTTGTAGAATATTTGCTCAGTTTCTTTAAGGACCAAAGTAAGTAGGAGTAGAGTGGGATATGTCCTCTATGCATCTAAAGAAAAATGGGAGCTGAGAAGCTGGGCTAATAAGTTGGCTCTGCTGAGAGACCAACCCTTTCATAATTCGCCTCCTTCAACTGTCTCCTGATTGAGCTGCAAAAGACGGAGAGAATGGGAGCAGGGTCAATCAATCCTTAGTTCCTCCACCCTGTTTTTGGCAAATTCCCCTTCCCCTTTCACCACAGCTCATCCTATCCTTTAAGATAGATTTCTAAAGTGGTTTTTAAGGGGAGAAGGGGCAGGAAAGGTACCTTCCACCAGCCTCCTAGGGCTTCTCTGAATCAAATGTTGCATAGCTGCCAAGTTATCCCTTATTTTAAGGGATTTTCCCTTATGCTGAATAGGCTTCCTCGCGAGAAAAGGGAAAACTTGGCAGCTATGAAATGTTGTTCAAATTAGAAATAGCAACTTTGGCTGACTCCTTTTTTTTTTTAGTTCCTCACCCCTGTGCGGGTGCATAAGAAACTTAAAATGACATTTTTTAGACTAAGAAATTACTTAAGTGCTGAGTGTGTGGCATGCCCGCCTGCCTGTTATAAATTGTTCATGATATGTCTTCTCGAATATGCATCAACCCTAAGTCCTTCAGCCAAGATGCATGTGATTGCTTTCTCTCTGGAGAGATGCTAATAGCCTTCAGTTTGGTCTGCTAGGTTACTGCAGTATAATATTACCTTTTTATTCTGCCCAGGATTGAGATTCCAGAGTATTTTTCCTTATCAGGAAGAAGGAACCATTCGATTTCATGCGATCAAGAGCACTAACACCGCATCTGAGCGGCATTATAGATTTTGGTTGCGAGGCGATTTTTGCAGGAATAGATCTGACGCGTCAGAATGTGCTCGCTCCATCCCCCACTCAAAAGTGACGTTAACTGGCAAACGTCAAAAATAATGATTTTCAATTGGATCCAGAATAAAAGGAGATAACGAGGAGCACTGGTTGAAGCTCTACTAAAAAAAATTAAAAACAAAAATGTACTGGCTTATTGCCTGCTCCAGCAAGCAACTGATGCCACTTAATAGTGCTGGGTGCCAGGATTGAAAGCAGGATTAGAAGCAGGAGCCTTGCAGTGGTGCAAAGTTCACACCTCAGTGCCTTGCTCTCTGAACCTCTTGGGTTTGCTGATCAGAAGGTCGGCAGTTCGATGGGGCTCTGTCCCAGCTCCTGCCAACCTAGTTTGAAAGCACACCAAGTGCAAGTAGATAAATATGTACCACTGCAGAGGGAAAGTAAACGACATTTCCGATGAGAACCGCAACCTCATAGTCGCCTTTGACTGGACTTAACCATCCATGAGTCCTTTATCTTTACCTTTTTCTATGTGCACAAAGCAGGGATTCTGTATCAGGAAACATCTGCCTAGCTGGTATAACAGGGGAAGGACCCTAGTTCAGAGGTACATGCTTTGCATACGAAGTGGACCCGATTCAATCACTTTTATCTCCAACAATCATCTGACTCAGTACAAAGCAGAATGAAGTGGGCTCTGCCCATCATTCCCTCAAGCACTGATGATTATGTAGCCAAAACAGCACCCAAATGCTTCACTAGAACGAGTTACAAAGCAGAGCAAGCAACAAAGCCTCCATCATTTTATTTCATTTTTATTTTCGTATTGTGGAGGTCTCAACTGAAAGATACAATGAATGTAAAGTAAACAAAATGACTGTGGAAAAGAAAATTACACGAATCTGAACTTAATCTTATGTACATTATGCTGCCATTTTTTATACATTATTTATACAGTATATGCTAACTGGATAAACAGCTTGCAGTATTCTCAATACTGTCTTGGCCTACACTTTATTGTAGCCTGTTGAAATGTTAGAAGGCTGAGAGGAAAAAAACGGAGAAAAGCTCATTGATAACTGCCAACTATTGCTCAGTGATAGGAAGAAATGAGGCGATTTCATTCACTTCACTACTTCCTCTAGAAAATGAAAGTGGATCATGGAAGGAGCAAGGTGCAGTCGTAGCAAAGGCAATATTCACATGCACCAGTGCCCTCCCAGTTATCTGTAATGGTACAGAATATAAGATATCATCTGCCGAGAGCTTGCAAGCTAGACCTGCTGTGGCACATGTTTGCAGAAATACACTGTGGCCAAACCATTTGCTTGTATGCTCAAATATGTACAACTATAAAATGAGTATTTACATCACAGAGTTAAACTGGTGTTTGTTTTTTGTCTTTGTTTCTAGGATTTAGGCATGAACTATACTGAGAGCAGAGGACTATACAGTACTTTTAAGACAAAGTAATACTTTTAAGACCCTATCCTTTTTTCTTTTTTTTGCCCATTTCCGGGCCTATTTTTGCACTACTTTGTTCCCGAAACCATTTGACCAGTCAACAGGCACCTCTGGCATGGGACGCTTTTGTCGGTTCCCTATTCCTGCTGCACAGGTGCTCGGTACTGGGAATTAACCTGTGATGGAAGTGATTGTTCCATGCAGAGGCGATCTCACCTTGGGCAAAGGGCTGGATTTAGAGAAATACCTAGGACTAAGATGGTGTGTATGCGTGTGGTGTGTGCTCGGAATGAGTGATCAGCATAAGAACAATCCATTTGGGGATTTCTTTTTTTTTTAATCAACTGCAGGCACAAGAGGATTTGCCTGATCGGTCAACAGAAGGTGTAAAATCGCTTCCTTAAAAAACATCAGAGCCAACCTTGAAATACAGAAGTGGTTAAAAACTCTGCCTGGTGACGTCACGTCGGTTCCATGCAGGATCTGTTAAGCGCAGCATGCCTCCATGCAGTTTGTTTCTCTGTCTGCATGTGACAGAGAATCAGAGACACATGGTCCTTTTAACCCCACCCCTTCCCTCCCTCCGCAACAGAAAACCCGTTTTACAAAAATAGTCACATATAATAGTAAACACCCTGTGAATGTTTTTTTGTTTTTAATGATAAACCCACTTACACTGTGTGTGTGTGTGTGTGTGTGTGTGTGTGTGTGTGTGTGTGTGTGTGTAAAAATATGGCAAATGTGGCAGTTGAAATACACACAGTGAAAACACTTACCGATCAAGTGTCTTGCAGTATATTAAACACATAGGCTATAGCATTGTGCATCTCTTGCAGCAGCCATAATGTCTGTTTCTGTCTGTCTCTCTTCCACCCTGCCGGCTGTGAGTGAGTACAGCAGGCTCCTACCCTGTTTTTACAGAGTTAGTTTGGTGACGAGGGGTCACTGTCTTGTTATAGGCACTGACCTTTAGAGAGATTTATATACATATATAGATATATCTATGCAATATATTTATAAAGTATAAACTGACAGGTTTGGCATAAATCTCCCAAGGGAGTCTCGCTGACAGGATACGTACCCTTTCAAAGGCTGTAAACAAATTTGCACACAAACAGGAACGTAAAAAGTTTGCTTCACTTTTTGCTAGCCCTGGCATCTTTACTTTTGTAGTCTCTGTCCGTTTTGCCCTTTTCATATTTCTGTTTGCCTGGCTTCGTAACACTATCGTAGGAAGGCGGGGATGTAGTGGAGGAGCTTTCCTCTGTTTTCTCCAGAATCGAGTTCCTGTTAAATTTATCAGGAATCATGTCTTTGATGGGAAGGGCAATGCCATCTTTGCACTTGTCTTTATTATACATAGAGGTCACTTTTTTCACTTTTTGTTTTAAGAGGAAATGCCTGAAAGCCCGCTGGATGATCGTAGCAGACACTTCCTCTTGCTTTCGTTTCAGGGTGGTTGTAATTGGCTCATAGGACACTTTCGAAGGGTTGGCTGCCATGAACCGATCTTCCATTTGCACTCTGAGCAAATCCATTTCTTCGCTTTCTCCCAAAACACGCTTTGTAAAGGCAAACAAGATGTCAAGGCAGTGAATTCGGTCACCGCTTACCATGGGTAGATCCATCGCGATAAGCTGAATGTGGTTTGGTTTTGCAATGAGAAGAGGTGGCTCCAGAGAAGCTGCAAAATCAAAGAGTTTGCAGTACTCTATAAACTGGGTTGCATCCGGATCGAACTTTTCCCAAACCTCATAGAACATCTCAAAGTCATCCTCGCTCAAAGGCTCAGCACTTTCTTCTGTAGCAACACTGAAGTTCTCCAAAATCACAGCAATATACATGTTCACTACAACTAAAAATGATATGATAATGTAACTAACAAAGAAGAAGATCCCAACGGAGGGATTGCCACAGTCTCCTTTGACTGAACTTCCTGGGTGGTCTATCTCAGGGTCACAGTCTGGTGGCCCACTGTTGAGAATGGGAGCTAGCAACCCATCCCAGCCAGCAGAGGTGGTGATTTGGAAAAGGCAGAGCATGCTGTTGCCAAAAGTTTCAAAGTTGAACATGTCATCAATGCCCACTTCTCTCTTCACGTAGGCAAAGTTGGACATTCCAAATATAGCATAGATGAACATGACCAGGAAAAGGAGGAGGCCGATGTTGAACAAGGCAGGGAGAGACATCATCAAGGCAAAAAGCAGAGTGCGGATCCCTTTAGCACCCTTGATGAGACGCAGGATGCGACCTATTCTGGCAAGTCGGATCACTCGGAACAAGGTGGGCGACACAAAGTATTTTTCAATGATTTCTGCTAGGAACATACCTGCAAAGAAAAATATTTAATGCAACACAAGTTTCATAACCAGATGTTTCATATTGTGTAGGGGCATGAATTGGACATTGTACTCAAGATTCATGCTATGAGCTGGTTTGCATGTTGTACTGAACCATAGTTTGTTTTAAACTATAGTTTATATCCTTCTCACTCCCTGCACATCTTCAGACACAAACCCATGTGGGTGCTCTGCACAACACAACACAAACCATAGTATGGCTTGTTGTGTCATGCAGACCGTGACTGTGGTAAGACAGAAATAAGCCAAGGTTTGTCCTTGACATTTTTAACTTACCAATCATGTTTTATGTATTTAAAAAACTAAACCACTCCGGGGGTTTGCATGACGTGACAAGCTATACTATGGTTTATTTCTGCTGTGTGTGACACCCATGGAGGGGGAAGTTATGTAAGGAGTGGGAGACATTTTCACAATTAAGCATGGTTTAAAACCAACTATGAAAGAAATCTAAAGCAAAGTGAGTTCTTTTCTAGGATGCCTTGAATGTGATCATATTAGTTACGGAAAGAGAACACAGCATGGATGTCAACATGTGAATGTAATTTAATATGTCCCAGTTGTGCTCATACTGTAAATATTAATGTCTTGCTTAGTGCAGATACATAAGACAGAGGTATACGAAGAATAACCACAGGGAAGTAGGTTATCTTGTAAAACGTCTTGAAAACGTGTGTTGTTTTTAATTATAATGTGAGAATTGTGGGACAACTATGTGGATGTAATTTAATATACATGAAGCTTAATGAAAAAACACACAAATATTCTATTTTGTCATTTGTTAATCTTCAGTTATCATAAGCACATTTTACAACTGTTAATTTGATAGCATAACAAAACTAGTAAGAAATCTAACAGAAATTAATTAAAAAATTAGTTAAAAAACATTCCAAAATGGTTTTGCTAACTTTAGAGTGCTAGTCAGACTGTGGTTAGGACATATGATGAAGCAAATTTGTGGGTTTTTTAAAAGGATCTACATACACGATAACTTTTGTCTACAAACATCACTTATACCTTCACAGATACCTTCATGAAATATTATACATGTGTAGGGGAAAGCGTTCATCATACGGTCATATGTAACCAGCATATATGTACAGATTTATTTTCTGCTTGTAAGCACAACAGGATGCCACAGGCAATCATGCCTTCCCATTGCTTTTACATCGTGCAACAGACAGGTGTCCATTCATCATGCACAATTATGTGAGTGTGATATAAGCACTTCTCCAGTTTGAGAAAGGGGGGGGGATCACATTCTGTGAAAAGCTCCTCAGGCTGCACCTCCATGGAAAGAAACGGTTCTTACCTACAATGGAGAGAATAACAACTACGAAATCAAAGATGTTCCATCCGATGGTGAAGTAATAATGACGGAGTGAAATCAGTTTGAGTACACATTCTCCAGTGAAAAGCACAATGAACACTAGATTAATCCTAGATAAAATGGTTTCCATTTCTTTACTTTGGTCATCTGTTTCCACCATCATGGTGACCATGTTAAGGCAGATAAGAATCATGATGCTGATGTCAAAGGCTTGTTTCGTTACAAAATCAAAGACCATGCCTTGGAATTTGTTCTGTTAAAAATAAAAACAGAAAATGTGAACAATGTGAAAATAACTCTCTTTACAAATACATCTATATCTATCTATCTATCTATCTATCTATCTATCTATCTATCTATCTATCTATCATCATCTATATCTATCTATCTATCTATCTATCTATCTATCATCTATCTATCTATCTATCTATCTATCTATCTATCTATCATCTATCTATCTATCTTGCCCTCTTCCTTTGAAGGATCAGGCTATTAAATCTGCTTCCTAGCACCTTAGCTTTTTGAGAAGTAATTGCTAGAGCTCTTCCTTCTTTGAACATTGTTGGAAGGCAACCAGAAAAGCAATCAACAACCTAAATTTCATCTGAGCTGCCCTAAGAGTCAGGCATGTGGTGAACCAAAATATTAAGGGCACTGCTACCTAAAGTTCCGTATATTTAAACTGGCCAACATAAAATACAGTAATTTCACCCTATATTATTTGAAAACGTAAGGGGTGGGGGAAAATGATTAGGGTATAATTGAGAATGAAAGCAGAGAGCAGGTAGCAAATTGTTGCCACTGCATCTACATTGTGGAAGCTCTTTCATCTGCCATACAAGAAGCATCACCTTTTGGTTACTTCAGAGAGTTTGTGAAGACATATTTTTTGGCTCAGGCTTTCCCTGACCCATAAGATGGGATCTGGTTATTTCTGAATCCCTCTTTTCACCTGTGCCTATTGTTGTTGTTATTACTATTATTTCTTCCAATCTTTCATCATAAGGTCCTAGGGCAGGTTACAACAATTTACAATATTAATACCATTGCTCAGTTGGTGACAGACAGCATGGGGCTGATAACACCAAGGTTGCAAGTTTGACCCCCCCTATGGGACAGCTGCATAGTCCTGCATTGCAGAGGGTTGGACTAGATGATCCTTGGGCAGCCCTTCTAACTCTATAATTCTATGAGTCTAAATATTAAAACAGCCTAAAACAAACCAGTCAAAAAAAAAAGCTGTAAACAAACTTCTCAGGTATCAAAGCCCAGGGTAAAGAAGTTTAGTTTTATTTTTTCATGTTATTTTTGCGTACTGCTTAGATTTTTTTTATTTAAAAAAGTATATTAAATGGCTTAGATAGACTTTCTACAGACAATGCTGAATCTTCAAACATATGAAGTAGAAAGAAATCCTTACCCCTGGTCTAGGTATAGGTTTTTGTGGCTTTTTAGACCCTAATTTCTTCATGGCATTATAATATTTCTTCTGTTCTTCCGTCATAAAGATGTCCTGGCCTCCAAAGTAAAGAAATGAAACGAAAACAAATCATGTTACAAACCACATCTGCAGATTAACTTATGCTCTGATTAACTGAGCGCATTTTAAAACACCACGTAAGTTCCAGCCTATACTAGAGGACAATGAGAGCCTTCATGGGCCACTGCACACCATAGGGCTCATAGCACACCATATTTGATAGCCTACCAGGCTATTTCATGGGCCTAGTTCAAAGTGCTGGTTTCAGCCTTTATGGTCCTAATTGATCAGGAAATCATGAACGTCAACGCGACCCACAAGTACGCATCCACTTAAAAGAACAGCAGGCGTCATTCTCCCTAACACCTTGCTATCCGAGGTATCATGAGCAGGTAGTCAGTATGGGTCCTGGACCAGATTTGTGCAAGAAGCCTATTTGCTTCCATTGTTGCTGTCTTTTCGACACACTGTAAATTATGCTTTTTCTTAGCATAATCAAGGGGTGGGTAGGACTTTCAAGAAGATTAATTATGCATTCACTTTGACTCTTTTCTGGCTTTGCTGCTGTGTTGTAATGTTTTTAGCGTTTTCAATGTTTCATTTAGACTTGATTGCTGTCTAGGGGTCTTTATAAAGACAGAAAAGCGGAATATATATCCCCCCCCCAAACCCCCAAAGTTATACATTACAGGTTAATACTCTCAGGGTCTTGAAGTGATTTCATACTTTTTTATTTGATATTTTTACTTCAAGTTCATCCGTGGTGGAGCAGAAATAAATGTCAGCTTCTAAAGCAAGCATTTTAAATAAATAAAAAACTGTCTACTCTTTTAACGTTCTAAGACGATTACTTCACACCAGGCAGGACTTAGGTTTGGTGATTTAAAAAAAACCACACCAAATATTCATAGCACAGTGGTACCTTGATTTTTGAACGTCTCAGAAGTTGAACGTTTTGGTTTTCGAATGCTGAAAACCCAGAAGTAAATGCTTCAGTTTTCGAACACGCCTTGGAAGTTGAACATGTCACGCAGCTTCCGCTGAGTGCAAGATCCGGAGGCCTAGCTGTTGGCTATTGAGTCCTCGGTTTTTGAACGTTTTCGGAATTCGAATGGCCTTCCACGGTATTACGTTCAAAAACCGAGGTTTCCGGAGCATAGAGAAAACCCCTTAAATACTTATCTTCTTTTTTTGTTGATTGAAGTTATCTATGATGACACCAATGAAAAGGTTTAAAGTAAAAAATGACCCAAAGATGATGAAGATAACAAAATAAAGATACATGTAGAGGTTGTCCTCATAATACGGCTGATCTTCTACCTACAATCCAACAAGAAATTGCAGGATCTCAACATAGACACACGAAGCAGAAAACAACCACCCATTTCCTTCAAAGCACAGCAATTCAATGAAAAGAAGAAGAAAAAACAGGCTAGCATGTATATCTATCTGTATTATAAACAATGAGCCCAAAATCTGAGTGTTGTTTTTTTTTAAAAAAAGTTCCTTAGTTCAGCAGACCTATGGGCTAGTCATCTGTACGTCACAGAAAAATCATCAGTATTTTGACTGCAGGGATTGCCAAGCGGATTCCCACGAATTACCAACTGAAGGTAACGTACAAGAATGTACTCAAGAATTAGTGCTTACATGTATGATGGAATGTATACTGATACTTACATCTCTTGAATCAACAGCTGCATACATAATATCCATCCATCCTTTAAAAGTAGCCTGCAGATAAAATGCAAACATTAAGCACAGTTGAAACAAAAAATTAAAAAAAATCCTTCCAGTAGCACCTTAGAGACCAACTAAGTTTGTCATTGGTATGAGCTTTCGTGTGCATGCACACTTCTTCATCTGAAGAAGTATCTGAAGAAGTGTGCATGCACATGAAAGCTCATACCAATGACAAACTTAGTTGGTCTCTAAGGTGCTACTGGAATGAATTTTTATTTTTATTTTTTATTTTGACTACGTCAGACCAACACGGCTACCTACCTGCAATTAAGCACAGTTGTAAACATACAAACATGTATGCAGGGAATATTGATGTCTAAATTTGGCAGAGGAGTTGTATCAACACCTCCTGTGGAGCAATGGGTCAGCGCGTCTGGCTGTTAACCAGAAGGTTATTGGTTCGAGCCCACCCAAGGATGGCTGTGGGCAGAATTCCTGCATTGCAGGGGGTTGGACTAGATGACCCTCGGGATCCCCTTTCCAAATCTAGAATTCTATGATTCTCAGAACCTCTGAACCTGATCCTATGCACTGGTATTTTACGCAGGGAGTATAGAGTAGGAAAACTAAACTACTTACAACTTGAAGCAGAGCGAGGTAACCAGCTCCAACATTGTCAAAATTTACTTTCACATTTTTCCACCGGGCAGGCTGATTGTTGTTGATGAGCTCCTCACACTGAGTTTTATTGTCAACCTCGCTAATATTAAACATTTCGCCTGTCGTGGTGTTAACACAGTGGTAGAACTTGCCAGCAAACAGGTTTACGCCCATGATGCTGAAGATCAGCCAGAATATGAGGCAAACCAAGAGCACATTCATGATGGAAGGGATCGCGCCAATCAGAGCATTGACAACCACCTATCATGAAAATTGGACAAAAAAGAAAAGAAAAAGAAATCCCGATTGATCTTTTACAGCTGAAGAATATAGCTTCCAAATTTCTATTCGCGTCTTTACAATTCCGACACTTAGGCTGTTTTAAATACATATACACATATATGTGGGAGGGGGTTGATGCACGTTAACAGAAAATCCCATTTTTAAATGGTACAGTGCCAAAAAAACCCACAACCCAAGACAAAGAAGCAGGAACTAAACTCTACAGGGAAAGCAAGTAAGTGCAAAAAGTAAAATAAAACCTGATAGTGGCAAGATGGAATCGTAACATTTGTGTGCACTAGGCGGGGAAAGAGAGAGAGAAAAAAGTTAAATACCAAGAATATAAATCAAAGACTGATAACTGTGCAACAAACTAGGCCTTCAAACAGAGAATGGCTGAGATGCTGAAGCAAACAAAAGCAATGAAGCAACTGCCTGGGTTTTAAGATGTCTTGTAAAGCAACAAGACTTTCTCCATTAAGCATTCAGTCTTCAACCCTAATTCTTTAATAAGCCTTTTTAAATTTGCAAGGCTTTGTGGAAGGAGAAATGCATATTCCTGTTAAATATAGCCAAATAAATCCAAGACTAATTTATGAAATAGCTACACTTCTCTTTAGGAAAACTATGTGCACTGATTTGACTTCGCTCTAAAATGAAGATATGACTTTTGAAGCAGCCTGAGTTTTTGTTGGCAAATGGTGCACATTTCACTGGATGTTAATATTAAGTGCGGAATCCAGTTCATGCCCTTGTGTTCACAGGAGGTATTTTGATTCAGCAGAGGTGTCTGCTAACAGAAGAGAAGAGGGGGCAATTTTTTATTTTTGCATATTCCCCCTCACCACTGCAGTCCCCAGTGCCCCTCCTCCAAATTAGCTCCAAATTATTTTATTATAATCAGATTAAAGGTAAAGGGGCCCCTGACCCTCAGGTCCAGTCGTGTCCGACTCTGGGGTTGCGGCGCTCATCTCGCTCTATAGGCCGAGGGAGCCGGCGTTTGTCCACAGACAGCTTCCGGGTCATGTGGCCAGCATGACAAAGCTGCTTCTGGCAAACCAGAGCAGCGCACGGAAACACTGTTTACCTTCCCGCTGGAGCGGTCCCTATTTATCTACTTGCACTTTGATGTGCTTCCGAACTGCTAGTTGGGCAGGAGCTGGGACCGAGCAACGGGAGCTCACCCCATTGCAGGGATTCAAACCGCCGACCTTCTAATCAGCAAGCCCTAATCAGATTACCGCCTGGTAAATATAATCTAATGCCCACCACTCTTCCTTCTTCACCCTGGAAAATCTTCTCTGTTCTAATATTCTCTCTAACGTATGTGGCTACCCCTCTTTTCTTTCTCTTATCTAGGGAGGTATACACCTCACCTAGTTTTTTTATTTCTTAGGACCCTTTCATGTTTTCTCCAGAGTTTGGGGGACACCCCCCCCCCCCCGGTTGGAAAGTGCAGAGGGAATTTGCAAAAACCACCTTCTCTTCCTTTTCCATTAGTGGACGCTGAATCAAAAACCCTTCCGTGAACACAAACATGTTTTGCATTAAACTAGATATCAAGATGTTTTGCATAAAACCCGGGGGAATGTAACGGCTTATTGCAAGATAGGTAAACCCTACATGGCATGCATGGATTGTCTCAGGGACATGTCCACCTTGCAGATCCACAATTTTGTTTGGCCTCTTCACTTGCTGAGGTCTTTGCAACCCTTCTGCACCCTTCCATCATCTTGAAACCTACAGGCACTGAACAAACCTCCCTATCCCACCCCCAACCCCCAAATCAAAAACCTAAATTATTTACTGGAAGGCAGATATCAATGTGAGCATCAGAGAGGTCAAATAATTTGCTGGACCAAACCAGAAGCCTCATATAAACATCCTAAAAGATGGCTGGGGAACCTGTAGCTCTCTAGAGGTCATTGGACTCCAACTCCTCTCAGCCATGGCTGATATAGCCAATATCTGGATAACAATATCTGGAGGGTGGAGCTTCCAAATCCCTGCCCTATAGATAGCCGTCCTTATGACTTTAAAGTAAAAGACATCACACACACTTTTCCCCAGGTGATGCAAATACTTTCTGGTATACAGTACTGCTAATGAGGACTTCTTGCCCCTTAGCCTCACACTTGAGCTCTCTTTCACTGCCTTGTTTAGTATGCCTTTTTAGTACACCATGGTAGATTTTTATTCATTTATCTATTTCATACAATTTATACACTGCTTGATCATAAAAACAAACAAACCTCAAAGCGGTTGACAAAAAAGAGAAAGCGGTAAAATCAAGAAAAATTCACAACCATACTCTAAAACCATACAAAAGTTAAAATACTAAAACAGATTAAAATTGCCTCAACTTTCTAAGCATCTGGGTTGGCTTGTCTAAACAAGAATGTTTTTAGCAGGTACCCCAAAAGGGTATTATTATAGGGAGTTCCTACCACAAGTGCAGGCACTGACACACTAAACAATCTAACAAATGTGGAACAGGTATTATATGTCACCTGCAGTAGTGGCAATTCCGATCCATTTAATTTTGCCTTTGGAAAGAAATATTGGATTCTAGGGATTATGCCGCTCTTAAAAGATTTTCTTCTCCCCGTTTGGCCTACAAGTTTGTGTGGAAATTTTGTGGGAGCCTGAAGGCTGGAATCCAGAGCAGCATCTAATTATCTCTTGTGTCAAATTCCAATAAGCAGAATTCATTCCTGTTATTGGATTCCATGACAGAACAATCTGGAATTTTGAGACCCTGAAAACTAAATTTGTGCCCTTATCATTTATGTGATTTGCACTCCCTCCGTCTTCAGGTTTAGGTACTTGGTATGGTGACCTTTATACACTGGAATATTGTGTTGTTAAAAAAGGTTTTTTATTTGAGTATAGATTCCTGACCACAAATTCACTAGGTTAAACTATTAAACCACGAACACACTCACCTGTATTCTGCTGCTGAAGTGACAGCAGTTAAGCCGTCTTCTACCGTTTTCAAGTGATGCTCAGATTGAAAACATGCAACTTTTATTTAATGCTGTGTAGCTTTGTCAGGAATGCATACAGGGCTGTGTGTATGTGGGAGTGCAGGTTATTATGCCTGGTGGGAACATTTATAACTCTTCTGCCTGCAAAAGTATCATTGAAAGTATGTGGGCAATGTTTGTTGAAAGCGCAGAAGCCAGGCATGTGGCTAAACAAGCTTTTTTTGGGGGGGGGGCAGGATTGCAGCTGCTTCAGTTCAATCCTTTCGCCCTCCCATGACTCATAAGACTATGCAACATGGTAAAAATTGCCAAACAGACTATGTAACAGAGAAATATAAATGCACAATTTCTCAGTCTTTGTAACCCAATGATGATCCAAAATCCAGATTTCCTTGCTGCAAACTTTGGACTGCCTGACCTCAATATTTTAGTCCAGGAGCTGCAAAGTACACATAGCCCTGTACACTCACACACAAATCTGAGCATTCTGGAGTGTCCTAACACAACCAATGCAATCCTGAAATAACTTTTAAGCAACATACATGCAAGGGACCGAGATGTAAATGCTTGGCTGAGAAGGAAACCTCCCCAAAGACTGTAGAACTGATAAACTTTTAGAAACGCTGGTGACTGTGGCATGCAAAAAAGAAATATATATATAGTGCAACATTTCAACATGGATTTGTCATTCTTTATTCTGCGTGGATAGTCACGTTTCATGCACATATTATTTCTGGGTCATTTCATGGCTATCTCACCCTCATTCCTTCAAATCGTGACAGGGCTCTTAAAGGCCTCAAAGCTCTTAGTGTTCGAAGTGATTTAATGGCACCCAGTTCAGAATAGCCCAGAGCATTGGCTACTAAACTAACCAATGAAACCTGCAGGTGAGGGGGGGGGGAAAGGTAAAACACGTTAGTGCGTTTCCTTATAATACAGACATAGAGAACAAGGTAATAATAATAATAATAATAATAATAATAATAATAATAATAATTTATTTATACCCCGCCCATCTGAC
The DNA here is from genome assembly GCF_965207765.1 of Zootoca vivipara. NCBI lineage: Eukaryota > Metazoa > Chordata > Lepidosauria > Squamata > Lacertidae > Zootoca > Zootoca vivipara. Next base: position 26,812,190 of record NC_142582.1, on the reverse strand, counting down.
TGGGTTTCCCCAGCCACTCTGGGCGGCTTCCAGCAAAATATTAAAATACAACAATTCATCAAATATTAAAAGCATTCCTAAACAGGGCTGCATTCAGATGTCGTCTAAAACCACAGAACCAGGATTCACTTGACCTGAGGCCCATAACTTGTCCTCAAGCTGAGGCTCAGTGTTATCCACATGACTGGCAGCAGCTCGTTAGGATTTCAGACAGGAGCCCTACCTGGAGATGCTAGGAATTGAATCTGGGACCTTCTGCATGCCAGACATGTGCTCTGCCACTAACTACAGTCTTCCCCTATTGCAAAACAGCCGTAACATGAAGGTCAGGGCCAGGCCTAGGTGTCCTGACTGCTGCCTTCAGGGTCGCTAGTAGCTGCTGCTCCCTGTCAGTTCCAGTGTATCTCCTGAGCGGGGAAGAGAGTGCAAAGAGCTTGCAAAAGGAAGTGCAACCCTGTTGTATAGTTTCCATTTCGGAAATTCTTTTCCTCCTGAAAAAGTTGCCAGAGGAGTCTGAGAGGGACAGAGGCTGAGTTGTGTGCTAATTTGGGGGGCCTTGCCATGATCCTCTTTACCCATCTCATTTCATCTGTGAAACAAAGTCCTTGAGCTCCCGCTGTAAAAGGAGTTGACTGGGCAAAGTGGTGTTGTAAAAGCAAGACACATTTCCCCACATGGGCCTAACCCTATTGTGAAACGTCTTAAGATCAGATAAGAACATGGCGGCATGTTCAATGGAGAGAAAGCAAAGTATGAGGGAAAGAATTACTCCAAACCTTTCTAAATCATGCTGGGAGGAATCTGCCGATTTAATCATACACCCCTTCAAACTGTGGATGTGTTCTTGGCTATTGTAAATTACTTATTCTTTTGTTTTACACTTTCTTGCTTGCTTCCACCCCTCTCTCAAGCAATGAGATAAATCAGAATAAGAAAAGAAGGAAGGAATGCGGTTCGGGAGATATAAGGCACTGAAAGGTGAGATTAATATGTGTTATTTTAGCCTACTTTCATTAGGCACACTGACATAACAAGTGTCAGGAAGTTGAAAGTACAGCAAGAGAATAGGGGAGCTAACCTACTATTCTTTCCCTTTGCACAGAGGGGGAAAAGGAAGTGAGCATTAGTTTCCACTCTGCTCAGGATAAATCAGGATGAAAGTTAACTCCCCACTGCTCAATCCCTATGATTTCATTGCAGGTATCAAAGAGTAGCTCCAAGCGTAGTTTTCACAACTAAAAAATAAGACTTAATCATTCTACGTTGCTCAAGGAAGCAGCTGTCCGTCCATCTGTCCTCCCCCCAAATAATCAAATATTAACAGCACTGTACTGTTCTTTACCACATATATATTTTCATATATTAGATCTTGAGTCTATATTAGATCTTGAGCCTGCAGGCATGGTCTATTTCCTTTTTCACTTTTGTACAAATAATATTTTTTTTTAATGACTGTTACTGTGTTACAAGACATTTGCGTTCCATGGTGGGTGATTTTTCTTCATGTCAGCACAATTTCTTTTTTGAACATTCTGTGAGGTAAAAATCTTCCCACTTCACATGCCCAGAGCAGTTTTCCATCTTCTTAAACTGGTGGTTTGTTGTTTCTTTTATGGTGATGCAATTAAACTTTAGATGAATTGGTGACTATGTGGCACTTGAATTGGAAAAATCAGGCAAGGGCACCACTGATGGTTCACCTGTATTTGGTTTGCTAACATGGATACATATGGGCCACTCTTCACGTTATACTGAATAATCATGATTGGAACACAGATTCATGAAGGACCCAACTCTCAGGTCAACTTTCCGGTACAGTGGTACCTTGACTTACGAACGACTCAACAACCGAATTTTTCGACTTACAAATGGGGCAAATGGCTGCACGCTTACGAATTTCTCGACATCCGAACGGAAACCGCGGTGGTTTTAGATAGGGTTTTTTCGACTTACAAATTTTTAGATGGGGTTGCTTCGACTTACAATTTTTTCCGTTTCCAATGCATTCCTATGGGAAATCGCATTTCCAATGGAACTTTTCGACTTATGAATTTTTCGACCTACGAAGATGCCTTCGGAACGGATTAAATTCGTAAGTCGAGGCACCATTGTATTACTATTCTTGATGTTATGGTAATGTTTTTAAGCTTGGGATCTAAATAATGAGGAGACTGCACAGGAACAAAGCAAACCATGGGTTTCAAGTACTTACATCAACAATGAGGAAATCCAGCCAGCACCAGGCATTGGTGAAATACATCTGAAAGCCATAGGCCACCCACTTCAGAAGCATTTCCAGAATGAAGATGTATGTGAAGACCTTGTCAGCATACTCCAGCATGGTCTTGATAGTCTTGCGCTGTTCAATATATATGTCTTCAAAGGCCTGGGGCAGAAAGGAAGGTGGAATCATTGCTTTATCGTTCACAGAGGTAAGCCTTATTTTTTTAAAATACAGGTGTAAAATTTCATTTCTGCTTCATGTTCTACTGCTAACATATTACCAAACAATTAGCAAGAGAGCAGGAATTCTTGTTCTTTTTTTAAATCACCTATCCTACAATAAGCTATCTGTGCATCATGATTATTTACCAAACATTTCCAAACCTGAAAGTAACTGTACTAGCCACCATACATTCTATAATGTCCACTGTAAAATCTGAGAAAATAGCAGGTGTTTATTTTTTTTAAAATTTTTTGCTCACCAGAGCACCACTGCTGAGGAGAATCATAAAAACAATGAACGTCTCAAACCAGTTGTGTTCAACTATGCTGTAGCAGGTTTTCCTAAAATTCCACCAGATTTTTCCTCGGCCATCTTCTATACTCACTTTGCAACATGGGAACTTCTTGATGCAGCCTGTTTACAAGGATATTAAACTGTTAAATTTTGGAATAAATGTTTATGGTTATCTTTATTTCAGAATTTTAAAGAAACCAGCCTTTCCTCCACAGAGTCAAGGACTGTATATATGGAGTCCCCCCCCCATTTTATCCTTATAATAACCTTGTGAGGAAAGAGGATAGTTGCTGTTTTAACACCTTAATGTTAAAAGGCACATCCTAGGGGTGCCATTTTTCAGAAAGCAGACACCCTGAAAATTGCTAAGCTGCAATTGTTCAATTGACTTGTCTAAGATCCTTTGAAATCCTGGTAATGTCCGGGAAATTCGAGATGTACGGCAGCTATACCACATCCAAAATCCATTAACCACATCCAGAAGTACTGATGTGTACCGACAGTAATACTCTCCTTAGGATCCCTTTATAGGGATACCCAGTGTTTTTTTTTGGGGGGGGGGATGCAAATATGTACAACCCCTCCCCACCGTTCAAGACTAGGGATTTTAGTCCAATGCCTTATCCACCCAAGTTGTGACACTTGCTATGAGGCAAACAAACCCCCCCCCCTCAAGACCAACAAATTTGGCTGGAGGCAAAATTCCTTCCTGGCCCCAAATACCTATGCCAAGCAAAAACTTCTGTAGCAAGGAACCAACCAAACACTGTATGATGAATATGCTCTGAATAAAGGGAGGGAGGGAGGGAGGGAGGGAGATCTGAAATCAACAGCAGTGAAGGTCTAGAAGGTGGCCCTAAATTTATGCCCCGGATGTGGAACTGAATGAAGACCCTGCAGAGTCTATGCCCATTTCTGCCCCCACTATGTCAGCCTCCTGAGCCAACCCGTGATCGGTCAATTTCACTGGTGGGCTAAATTCAAAATCCCACCTTGTATTCCGCCAGCTGCTGGAAGCAGAGAAAGAGTTTTGGAAATGGCAGCAAACTGTGCCACAGCAAAACTGCAGTCCGCAGTTCAGGTGAGAAAAATTTGTCAAACACAACTCCCTGTTACCTTCTGTAAAACAGGCTTCAGGTTCAAGAGCCTCTTCAGGTTCAATCTCTGCCTGTTCGCCCTCTCCAGGCGGGGCAATATCAACTGTGCTGCCTTCTGATGAGCTGGTTGCATTTAACTTCTGAAAATAAAATCCCACAGAAAAAAAAGGTTTTTTTCCCTCCCTGCAACTTTATGCCACACTCAAAAGGAGATAGCGAAGTATGACAGCACTCTTCCGAATTTATATTGGCAGTGCATAGCAGATGAAGCAACAAATTCTTATCTATGTCAACTTGGAAGGAAGCCCCATTGAGTTCAATGGGTTTACTCCATTCTCGGTAACTTGGGTATAGGATTGCAGCCTAAGTTTGCTTGTTTTGTTTTTAATGCAAATAAAAGCATGCTATTCAAACTGTGTTTCCCTTTTCTCACAATAAGCCTGAGTATTTCCTTATGTTGTTGAAAAGCAACTGTGTATAGGAATTCCCAGCTCTACCTCTCTTTCAAATCAGAGCCAGTGAAGGCGGTGAAGGTCCTGTGTGAGTGCCTGGAGGCGGTTGGAGGATGGATGGCGGCTAACAGATTGAGGTTGAATCCTGACAAGACAGAAGTACTGTTTGTGGGGGACAGGAGGCGGGCAGGTGTGGAGGACTTCCTGGTCCTGAATGGGGTAACTGTGCCCCTGAAGGACCAGGTGTGCAGCCTGGGAGTCATTCTGGACTCACAGCTGTCCATGGAGGCGTAGGTTAATTCTGTGTCCAGGGCAGCTGTCTATCAGCTCCATCTGGTACGCAGGCTGAGACCCTACCTGCCTGCAGACTGTCTCGTCAGAGTGGTGCATGCTCTGGTTATCTCCTGCTTGGACTACTGCAATGCGCTCTACGTGGGGCTACCTTTGAAGGTGACCCGGAAACTACAACTAATCCAGAATGCGGCAGCTAGACTGGTGACTGGGAGCGGCCGCCGAGACCACATAACACTGGTCTTGAAAGATCTACATTGGCTCTCAGTACATTTCCGAGCACAGTTCAAAGTGTTGGTGCTGACTTTTAAAGCCCTAAATGGCCTCGGTCCAGTATACCTGAAGGAGCGTCTCCACCCCCATCATTCTGCCTGGACACTGAGGTCCACTACCAAGGGCCTTCTGGCGGTTCCCTCGTTGCGAGAAGCCAAGTTGCAGGGAACCAGGCAGAGGGCCTTCTCGATGGTGGCGCCCACCCTGTAGAACGCCCTCCCATCAGATGTCAAAGAAAAAAACAGCTACCAGATTTTTAGAAGACATCTGAAGGAAGCCCTGTTTAGGGAGGCTTTTAATGTTTAATAGATTATTTTATTTCATTTTTCTGTTGTAAGCCGCCCAGAGTGGCTGGGAAAACCCAGCCAGATGGGCGGGGTATAAATTTATTATTATTATTATTATTATTATTATTATTATTCCAAAATAAGTGGGGCTGGATAACTATTTGCAAACTCCTTCATTGTATTATATTAAATTTAGGTGTGTTTGTTGTTAATTCCTCACCCACTCACTCAAGAAAAACTGGACCACTAAAGAGAGAAATGATAGAAAATAGCCTGTTGTCCAAAATGTCTTTACTAATTTCAGAAGAAGAGTAAACTAGCAAATTAATGTTAAAATAACCCTGCTATTTACTGTAGGACTCCATTTATTATTATTATTATTATTATTATTATTATTATTATTATTATTATTATCCAGCTATTTTTAAAATAGGCTGCTACTTTGCCATAATAATTTTGGAAACCCAGCCTGAATTGGATTCTCATGCCTGCTTGTCAGAATTCAATCCACACAAAAATCTAGCTGAGTTATGTCAGTGTGCTGGTGTGAGTTACCACAACATATGGATATTACTGGTATGTGCATCTATGTGTGTGTGTGAATTTGCATTTTAATGTAGATCCAGGTGCCCCACGCTGCCACATTGCCATCTGCCCAGAAACAGCGCCATTTAAGGATGAACACAAGGTTCCTGGCCACCACTAAACAGGTGAGGCAGCTACTACCAGCCGTCAAGCATGAGGAAAGCTTTCCCCCACTATTGAGTGTCTGCCTGGCTTTTTGTGGCATGCTGTCTCTCATTGAATGAGGAACCCAATGGAGGGACCCCTGTTCTAGGCAGCCAGACTGAACCAAAATGTATAAAATACCAAATTACATTTTACAACTTTGGATAGAAAATTATACTGCACATGGAGACTTCGCCCATATAAACTTTGTAAGTAGATGGGCACTTGACAGGTTTTGCAGTGCAGTGGCCGTGAGTTTAGCACATTATTTATATTATAATAAATCTTTATTGCGGTCCAAAGACCCATAGAACAATTCCAGAACAAAATACAGTTAAGACAGCCAACCACGAAAGAGAGAGAAACCTAGGGGGTCATTTTGTTTTGTCTTGAGCTTGATTATCTTTGTTTCTTTTGACTTCCAAAAGAGACTTTGCCACGGCCAGTGTAATATCATTAGACCTGTCATCCAAAAGATATTTAATATGGGAGGCTTCAGATTCTCCTGGGAGATTTGCCAGTAGGGCTTTGATCAGTTGGTCCCTTGCTTGCTTATTTATATTGTATCCAACAGGAAAGTTGTATTAGGCAGTTGTTTATAAATTCCCATGCTGCTGTTTCCCCCTTTGGGGAGAGGGGACTCTCTGTGCATGCTCAGAGGCATTCAGTTCAAAGCGCCATTAACTGAGTACAAAATTGGCAACTGTATGGTTACGCTATCCTGGCAAAGGAACATCTTTCACTAGATCAGCATCTGATGGAGAACTTGTGAATTTGTCCTATATTTACCGGTATGCATCCTCATGTGTTATATTTGGAATAGCTTTTTAAATGTTAACATTAGCATGTTCTGAAATAGTTTCATTAGAAATTCATGCATTATGAAATATTATATAAAAAGCAAAAATAATTACCAATAATAATAGCAAACTGTTCACACACAGTTTACACAGTTTGCACTAATGCTAGAAATCTTGACCTATATTTTTAGCAAATTAAATGAAGGTTGATCTAAGTTTGTTAAAGCAATTTGTTTGGCAATAGCACTGACATGTCAAAGGGAGGATTATGCATATATATTTCTGTTTCATATGAAAATACAAAAAGGAATTCTTTGAGCTGGAAACCTATGTGACCACATAAAGTAATTATTCATGCCCTCTTTGTAGTTGCTAATTACATGAATGGCATCATGTCTAACTTGGCCCTGATGGTGCAATTCCTTAAGTGGTGGTGAAGAGTGTGTAATTTTACTAATTTTGTGCTGTGTAGAAGCTGACTAAAACTGAGCTTTTACAGAATTACATCACTTGAGAATTTGAGCATGACATTTTTTTTATTAACCTGGTTGCATTTGCCGTTAGGCAAATTAAAAAACCAGGAAGAATTTTCCAATAGTTAGCTTGCCGAAACAAATTAAGTTTAAAATATGAGAATAAATATGAGAACCAAGATGATAGATTAAGTAGTAAAATCAACCATGCCTTTATACAAGTAAATAACCCACTCAGTCACTGGGTTTGAATGTTTAGGCTGCAGTCCTATTCAGACATTACACAAATGAGGAGGGGTGAGCAGAATTGCACATGGACAACTCATTCAGTATAAAGTCTGAACTAATGTGAGTAACAATATGTTTGTCAGAAAGTAAAATTCAGTGTTTGGTTACTTTCGTATTAGAACATTTCCAGCTACTTACTTTAACCGGGGGATGAAGAAACTGGGATTTGGGCTTTCACAACTGCCCATTGCAGAATTTTGCTTATGTCTGCAATCAAACTCAAATGCCATTGTTTTAAATTTGCAATGGCATATATGCCTAATGATATATATATTTGTATATCCCATAAACTGATTTCTCAGTTGGCATTACAGCAACACAATCTTTACCATGTGTCGTTTGTAAAATATATATAATGTGAATATACTTTACTTTATTCACTTTTTAAATTCAACATGATCATCCCCCAGCTGCTTGTGCTTCCTTCCTCTCCTTCCCCAGTTGGATAGGACTTAATAGCCAAACACAGCAGGAACAGCAGTTATTTCCTAACATATAAAACAAAACATACCTTGACTGTAAGAATGCTGATCCTACTTTAAGCAAGAAAGGAAGTTTTAAGAGCTCCTTTTGAATTAAGTCGCATTTCTTAACTAACACATATTTTTAAAGGCTCATTCCATCCTGTCAGTACAACTTCAAAGGCTACCTCAAAGAAAAATTAGGTCCAGTCGTGAATGACTCTGGGGTTGTGGTGCTCATTCGCTTTACAGGCCGAGGGAGCCGGTGTTTGTCCGCAGACAGCTTCCGGATCATGTGGTCAGCATGACTAAGCCGCTTCTGGCGAACCAGAGCAGCACACGGAAATGCCGTTTACCTTCCCGCCAGAGTGGTACCTATTTATCTACTAGCACTTTGATGTGCTTTCGAACTGCTAGGTGGGCAGGAGCTGGGACCGAACAATGGGAGCTCACCCCATCGCAGGGATTCGAATCGCCGACCTTCTGATCAGCAAGCCCTAGGCTCAGTGGTTTAGACCACAGCGCCACCTGCGTCCCTTCTTCAGCACATAGTGAAGAGGATTTGTGTTTCATTTAGTTGGGTAAATTGAAAGCAAAATGCCTCCCAACTTGAACAGCTATATATTAAACAAATCCATGTGTTATTTATCTGATATTACACAATTTAAATTAATCAAAATTGAAACCATTAACTTAGTGCAAAATCTGCAACCACCCAAACTGGTTTAGATGTAACACGATACCATGGTCACTGCTTCATGAATGAGCTATGGTGAATCTTGGGCTCATGCACTCCCCACTCCCTCCTCCTGTTCCTTTGCACCTGAAAGATCAGAAGCCTTTGCTTCTAGTTTTAAACAAACCACAGCTCCCTATGGCATCCATTAAAACTGTGGTGAGAACAAACCTTGATTTCAGTTTCTGTGTTGTTCTGAAAACACAGATGGAACAAACTATGGTTCCCTGAACTTGGATGTCACAGGGAACTGTGGTTAGTTCAACACTGAAAATTCCTGATAAGAAAGGTGAGAATTGTCAGATGGGAAGTTCACAAGCCTGAGGCATGCCACGACTCATCCGTAAAGTGGGGAATAATGATTCCTTGTTATCTATGAACCGGGTCAATGTGAGCATTATTTTTTTTACTGGCTACAGTGCATCCTTAAACGACAGAATCAGGCCCAAGTTTAAACATCTCTAATGATTCTAACAAATTATACCATTCATGCTACATTTAAAAGAATTAAAATCCTGACACCGTAATTTAAATTTAAAAGAACAAAATGAAATAGAAGTTGGCAGCAACAGGTATCTCTCCTCTGATGAGTATTCTTATTCAAACAAGCAAACTAGGAAAAACATCCTCATATAACTTATACCCGGGATGGGGATCCTGTGGCTTTCTAGATGTTGTTGAACTCCCAAAAGCTTCAGCCAGCATGTCCGATCATCAGGTGCATTGGGAGTTTGGGCAGCATTTGTTATGGGCACAGCTTCCCCATCCCTGACTTACACAAATACTTTTGCATATTTTTTAAAAAACGAACCATTCGACAAGATATTATCAGGCCATTTTCCATTAGAGACCTCTCAAAGCTCACCGCTGTGCACTACTAGGGAGGGAACATCATATTACCCGCAAGGAACACACTAGAAAGCATTTGTTGATGATGCAGCATTCCCAAGGCCTGAATCAGCAAAACAACATGCTTGACTAGAGCAGAAGCCTGTGCAATACTAGTGAAACTGCACCAAGAAAAGCAGAAACCCACCTTCTTCTTCTTTTAAAAAAACGATGTTATGGAAATAATAATAATAGGAATCATAAAACATTGGGTAGTACGCAGCAGTTATCATCTAAATAGGAGTACGGGGTAGGTAGCAATAGGACAACCAGTTTAGCAGCCTCTTTTGGATCTGAGCACAGCTCTTGATTTTTTTTTGCCCACAAAAGAATAATCAACACAAGCTTTGCCCAACAGCATGTTAGTGGGGCCCATTTCCATTGTTAAAAGCATTCACTTAAAACCTGGTCTTGCTCTCATTTGCTTTTTGCTGGACACTGTTTCAATGGGAGCAGGAGCAGGCCATCATACAAATGTTAAAAGCTTTACAAACCATTTCATGATTCAGGTGACAGTAAAATAAACAAAGGGATTCAGCCATTATAAATTATCAGGAATAAGTCAGCTTGAGATATGGTTTGAGCATTCTAAATTGCCCTGAGACTTGACAAACTCTCAGATAAATCATTATCAATTTCTTTTACAATTCAGTCACATTCTGGTTTTTTTTTTGTTGTTTTTTTAAAAAAAGGTTTTAGTTGCGTTGAGAGTAAGACAAAAATAAAAATGTTTCTCACCCCTTCAACCAAAGCCTCTTCCTGAACTGAAGCCTGGCAATATTTGTGTTTTATATTCCAAGAAAGCAGTCCTCAACAATTTGCTTAAAATTATTTCTTAATGTCTTTCTTAAGTTTACCAATAGCGCACTGATCAGGGTGGCCAGTTGTTGCATTGCCAAAAGATAGGATTTGTATAACTAAAAAAAGGAAAGTAAATCAATTTGCAAAAAATAATAATAATGGGTCTGACTCCCCCAAGAAAGCTCAACAACTTTGGTTAATCCAAAGGGTAGATCACTGCCAGTGTTATTATAGTGGGAGTAGATCGCAGTCTCCTGGAAGTTGGACATCCCTGGTCTAGGACAGGCATCCCCAAACTTCGTCCCTCCAGATGTTTTGGACTACAATTCCCATCTTCCCCTACCACTGGTCCTGTTAGCTAGGGATCATGGGAGTTGTAGGCCAAAACATCTGGAGGGCCGCAGTTTGGGGATGCCTGGTCTAGGAGAACGCATTGCATGAACTGGACCATTATGTAATGTGTTTCTCTACCTCTGATCCACATTAATGGTGGGCAGGAGGGAATTCACTCCCACAGTAAAAGATATGGCCAGATAATGGGGAACGTTGCTGTGGGGGATGCAGATCCCTGTAGCAGATGTAGTCTGTTTTGGACAGCAAACCACACAGAAAGGCATTCTGTGTGGTACCGCCTCCTAGCCCAGGAGTCTCATCAATATTTTTTTGCTTTTATTTGACCTGCCTGTTAGTGAACAGCAAAATGTCAATAATAGAATTAGTCACTTTATTTTGACTTTAATTTTTTTAAAAAATTGGCTATTACCTACTTTTGAGGATCAGAGAAGATTAAAACCTGAACAAACCAAGTTGTTTTTAAGAGTTCTAACTCATTTGTGAATAAGTGTGAAAGCTCAGTGGCTAGTACAAACTCCGCAATATTATAAGATCTTGTGATTTCATTATTTCCACAGCTTTCAGCATCTTATTGTTAAAGGCTAGTATGCACCCAACCATCTCTTCACTTGCTGCTTGCCTGGCAGCTGCCACTGAAACCTTCTGAATTGGAACAGCAATCATCACTCAGACTGCAGAAGTATCACTCTTTTTTTTTTTTGCTAAAACATCAACAAATGTTTGCTTTAAAAAAATTAAAGCAAATGTTCTGGGAATTTTGAAAGCATAAAATTGACTATAGAGCATTTTCTGAAGAACGAATATGAATTATTGGTTTGAATTTGGCATTTATTCTGTTTTACCACTATTAATATCCATGTGTCAAAATCAAATAATTGATCAGAAAACATGTACCCCTTTGGGTTTGTTTCTTTGTTTTAAATGCATTGTTTGATGAAGAGATTTATTATTATTATTATTATTATTATTATTATTATTATTTAAAAAATAAACAACAATAAGGGTACAATCCTGTAATCCCCGGGAGGTATCCCAGCAACCGTAGGATACAGAAGACGTCCCTCTCCAATGGCAGAGAGGAAGCAGGTTTGCCCTGGAACCTTCCTTGTGGTATCCATGGAAACCTCCACAACCCCCCCCTTCTGCTATTAATGCTCCAGCACAGATAGGGAGAGAAAATGGGTGGCTCAGGGCAGAGCCCAATACCACCTCTGACATGGGAGGGAAAATATGTCAGCCTGGGAGCTGGCATATTTATTTCCCTTCCAACCTCTCCACCTACTGCCTTGCTTGGTGCTAGATTGAGAGTGCTTTGGCTGTTCTTCCAACCATAGATTCTCCCTCCCCTATACAATTGCTCTGCCCATAACTACTTTTTTGCCTATAGTCTGTACCGAATCATAATATATATATATGAAAATCCTCAAACAAATTCTAGAGGAATTGTATTAGGTTTAGAGAACCTTGAAGGACAATACCTTGAAAGAACAGTTCAAGAAAGATGTGTATGTATATATATAGATAGAACAGAGAAACCCAGGAAGCAATTAAAATAGGAAATTATATTCATTTAACGTGTTGTCGTCCCCTTCTGAAGAAGACAGTATTAAATATGTGCCACATTTATAAGGGCTGAATCAAAAAGGGTTGTTTTTATTGTTTTTAAAAACTATGCATGCTCCCTTTTTCCCCCTTGGCCTTTGGAGAGTTCAACATTCTTGTCAGTTCATGATCCATCTTACAAAACCTATAGGTCATGCAGTAGCTATTGAACGGGCTTGATAATCAAATACATCTAGAAAAGTCATTAGCAGAATCAAAATGTATGTTGGGGTTGCCAATCTTGCCTGACCATGCTGTGATGTGTGAGTCACAGGACTCAGCAGAGAGCAGCTGTGCATGTCTAGACCGTCTTGCAATGGGCAGGGAAGGAAACATAGCTCGGTAGCATGCAGGCCAGTCAATATTCACCAGAAAGTGTGATTATGTATGTATAACTTGCTTAGGTAACCTGTGCAAGAGTGGCGGTACGTTGAATCTACCTGGTTAAAAAGGACCAGAGCTGCATTCTTGATTGCTCCTGCTTGGTTTTACCCCTGTGAGAAGTAAGAATGGCAGGCAATGAAGTTCATGATATAGTATCTCCAGTCTTTTGCTCTTTGGAGGCTAGCATTCAGACATGGCTTTAGTACATTTTCAGGAAGGAACAAAAAAGAGAGAAAGAGATCTAAAGATATAATTATCAAACTTGCAAAAAAAAGGTATATACAGATAACTGGCTGGTTGCAGAATTCAGTTTACATCCTTAAGAACCTTCTACATCAGGGCCAGGGAACCTGCAGCCTTCTAGATATTGTCAGGATCTAACTCCCATCATCGCCACCCAGCATGGCCAATGGTCAAGAATGGTGGGAGTTGTAGTCTAACAACAAGTGTCAGACCACAGATTCTCCACATGGTCTATCAGAGTAACAAGGATCACTATGAAGAAGGATTAGCAATAACAGCTACTTTATTTTGTTTCATGTGCTGGTGATGTAACGCCTACAGTTGTTAAACTATGTTAAGAGATCAGGAGAAGATCCTGGGATTATGTACCCCTCCTTCCTTCCTTCTGAAGCATGAGTCTGGACCCGCATTCAGCAGCTGGCATTGTAGGGATCAGTCGGAAGAACAGGACCACTGAACCAACTGCGGGCACTGGGCCTTCTTTCCCCCCACTTAAATTCACTCTTCCTCCCCAGGCAAGCCAGCTATGGCAAGGGAAAGTGCTGGTGTCAGGAGACTGAGTTTGAGAGCTCCTCCCCAAAGTTGACTGGAGCCAGCCCTTTGTGAACTTAAAGCTCAATATACACATGAGCGTTCAGAAGCAAGTCTCTCTGAGTTAAATTGGAATTTACTGCAAATAAGCACGCACAGGAACACAACTATTTAAGTGAAGTTCTTCATTCTAATGTGATAGGCAACTTGTTTTTTTGGGGGGGGAGTGGGAGACATCCTAGATTTCTATTACTTTGTTAAAGCAAGAACCACGATGCCCTTGTTCTGGAACATTTTGATCTGGCAAAACACCTTCTTCTGCAATGTGATCTCCCCTTTGTTAGGATTCCTATTTTAATCCAGAAATATATTAAGTGTCACTTGTTAAAAAATGGTCTGTCCATCAAGTGGTCTCTTGCACTACAGCCTAAATTAATGTATTATTTAGCACAAAGAGAAAAGGCTTATTCTCTTCTCCTTTCTGGTTTCTTAACCATTCTGCATTTTACACTGTAGTCAATAGCTTGCAGAAGGATCTGATGAACCAAAGACAGAAAAAAGATAGAAATGGCAAGAAGTTTGTTGTAACTGAGACCTCTACTGTTCCTTTTTTGAGGGAAGGGCTGTTGTTTCAGAATTTTTCTGCAAGGATGTCCTGGAGCTTCTCAGTTCGACAGGCTTCCCTTTGATCTTAATTATGAAAATTCCAGGGGAGGGGCCCGAGGAGTGAACGTGTGAAACTAAATGTGTCTCTTTCTATTGTATGAATCTTGGAAGTTATGCTCCTCCACAACCCTCAAAGTCCTGAGCCACACAACTGAAAAGAATAAAGCTACAGTTGCTTCTATTAAGGAGAAACACTTCCATTAGTTTTGGACACAGTTACGCTCCAATTTAAGATAAATAAAATTGCAAATTGCTAATTAAACATCAGTTTGAAAATAAATAAAACAAGCTACACAGGTATTCTCAGCCAGGTATTAGGAAACAAATATCCTTTAAAAAAATCAAAATCAAAACTACTAATAACAGATGTGTCATTGGGTAAGAAAATGAACCCAACTCTCAACCAATCAGTGAATTCATTTAACTATAGTACTTCAAGACCAGAACACTGAAGACCTAATGATGAGAAAAAGAATGATGGAGAGAATAGCCTAGAGGAAGAAATTGGGGGTGCACCTCTTATAAATGTTACATAACTTGTTAAGAAACCGCTACAAGAAATTATTGAGAACAGGAGAGAGAGAGAGAGAGAGCGCTGTAAGAGTAAATTATACAGCATACAAATGCACAAAAAGCATTTTTGACTTTGAAACTTAAAGGATAATCTTATTTTTTAAAAAAATGTCCAGTGCTTTCAGAACACACGATATAGAATTGCTGGTGAAAGTTTTAGCAACATTTAGTTGCTATTTGCACAACTGGCCATAAGAATTCCCCATTTTGGTGAGATTTTGTTGATTTTTTATTTACGTTATTTGCAAGTTTGATGCAAACCAATGCCTTAAAAGGAGACTTGGACCACATAGGCATTCGAACAGAGGAGTGTCCTCTGACAACGTTTCAAATAGAGGGCTGCCCCCTATAAAGTAGGATGTAGGCTTCATTTGGTTAGGCTTCATTTATGTTTTCTATTTAGCAATACCACACACTGAGATTCTTATCCCATTAGATAGCACTTTATGATAATGTTAGCAGATCATTTCTTTAGCCATTCTGACTCATGTTGGAATCAAATAAAAATTTTGATGTCAAGATGACCCACTGAATACAGCCAGCTCTAAAAAAATACCTGTCAATAATTATGCGTGTCACCAAACCACCAAGAATTTAATCAGTCAGTAGAAAAAACTACAGGTCCTGCATATAATAAGAATCAAGTCTATGGAAGCAAGAGATTGGGACGAAAAGAGATACTGATGTCTAAAATAGGAAATGCCATACTTTAAAGCTTTTCCCAATGAAAACCATACATTTCCAAGGCAAGATCACCTCAGAACCAAAATAGATATCCAGACTTTGTTTTTCTTGAATTTATGCCATTTTATTCCCTTCCATAAAATGTTTTGTTTGATTATATATCTTTTCTGGAGTACTCATAAAGGTAAAGGTAAAGGGACCCCTGACCATTAGGTCTAGTCGTGACCGACTCTGGGGTTGCGGCACTCATCTTGTGTTATTGGCCGAGGGAGCCGGCGTACAGCTTCCAGGTCATGTGGCCAGCATGAGAAAGCCGCTTCTGGCGAACCAGAGCAGCACACAGAAACGCCGTTTACCTTCCCGCTGTAGCGGTACCTATTTATCTACTTGCACATTGAGGTGCTTTCGAACTGCAAGGTTGGCAGGAGCTGGAACCGAGCAACGGGAGCTCACCCCGTCGTGGGGATTCAAACTGCTGACCTTCTGATCAGCAAGTCCTAGGCTCTGTGGTTTAACCCACAGCGCCACCCACAGTGTCACTCATATCAGTGACTAAATAATACTCAAGAACTTGAATACTTGCTGTTTCAGTAACACTCTATCAAATAAAATACTTCAAGGATTATTCAGCACAGCTGCAATCCAAAGTGCTTAGATGTACTTCATGGGAAGCACCTTGAAACGCCCCCAAGGTTAAGGGCCCCCAGAATGGCACTTCATTAGGTGTGAAGGGCGGCTACTCAAAACTAGCTCTCTCTCTCACCCACACATATTCATATGTGTGGATCAGACACTTTCTGTTTGCACATGGAAGGGTTTGGATCCTGGCCAGCCCATTCCTGTAGGCCTCTGCCTAGTGCGGTTTTCACCTTTTTTCACCTAGTGCGGTTTTCACCTTTTCTTTTAGGCTTCAGTGATAGTCTAACCAGTCATTTCCCATTAGCACGGATATGAGGGGAAGCAGGGCAGAGCTGGGGTTTTTTTTACATCTAAGTTCACGGTCTCTCCCCCCCCTCCCACTTTCATTCAGCTATTTAAATACCAACTTCCAGGGGAATGCTCTAAGGAACTTGAGGTGTGTGGCAAGGGGGCACCATTGATTCCAACTCCTCTACACCCTTTTTCCATTGGATGCTGCTGCTTAGTAAAAGTTAGGGAGCACTCTTCATGCAAGAGCACTTCTACCATTCAACCTGATGTTCTGTTGCTACTGCATAGCAGAGCATGAAAGGTGAGTTGCAAGACTCTCATGTGCTAGAGAACATGGGAACATAGGAACTTGTCTTATGCTGGCTATATTTCCATCTAGCTCAGCACTGTTGACACCAGGAATAAGTCCGCCAGGATTAAGCCAGCTCATAGGTTTGATGCAACCTTTAGGGTCTCCCCATTCAGCCCCCAGCCTTGCCCTTTCCCCCGATAAAGCTGGGGGGGGGAATCACCTCCTATTGGCTCTAGTAGGAGTCTATCCCCCCCCCAAGTTTTTAAATGATCTGTGAGGGAATTTTCAGGGTGGGCTCATAGCTGAGAAGGGACACTGACAGTCCCCTCCTCATGCACCACGACCCCCACACATTCAAAATTTCACAACATGGGAGAAATGTCACCATTATAAACCAAACACACACTTACAATAAGAAAGGAACTAATAAGCAGTAAGAAGGTTGCTATGAAGCAAAAACTGCCTAATCTTGCAGCACTGCTACATGTGCAGAGACATAAATATGACAATGCCAATAAAATACATTAAAATTATATTTTTCATCAGTTTTCAGCTTCATTTCACATGTGCTTTTGTATATATACGTGTGTATATAAAATCCTACCTCTTTGCCTTCTTCAATTTCAGATTCGCTGCTAAATTCCTCTGTATTTATATTTTCAAAATCCGACTCTCCAACTGCCATTGGTACAGTCACGGTAAGGCCTGGATTATTTATGAACGACATATAATCATTTTCATCAATAATGTATTTTTCCACACTGCTGCCCGTGCCCACACCACTTGTGGTTCCATTCCCATCTCTCAGGTAGTTAACATCTCTAGTTATTTCAACCATCATATGGTTGGAAATGTACATGTCTTTCTTGTTGCTTAGTTCTTCGAGCGCTTTGATATCCTCCATAGCTTTCTGCCTCCTAACAACGCCTTTTTCGACAACCTCTCGTAATTTTTTCTTTACATAATCTACTCCCTTCTGAATTCTTGCCACGGCAATCTGAAGATTGTTGATTTCGTTATCGTCATCAGTAGCAGCGAGGTTATCTGAACTAAAGGAGCTCAGAAGCAAGGCCAGAAAGAGGTTCAGTACCTAAAAGGTGGGGGAAAGAACAAAACCAAATAGGGTTTCTATTGTACAGAAAAAGAATATCAACAAAGGAGGAGGAGGAGGAGGAGGAGGAGGAGGAGGAGGAGGAGGAGGAGGAGGAGGAGGAGGAGGAGGAGGAGGAGGAGGAGGAGGAAGGAGACACACACAGTGGGCCAATCAATACACCGCTTTGTTTTAAAATGCAAGTTTCTCAGCCTATATCCTAGGTGCAGCTGCATTTTTTCTAAAACATAATGTGCACAGATAGAGAAGCACTTCTGTTCTGACACATAGTTTCTCCTCTGTTTTTCTCATGGCAAACTAGAATACCATATTTTCCTTCTGTGACCAACTTTTTCTTCTAAGAAAACTAGCCTTGTAAAACCATTCATGTTAATACCAGGCATCCCCAAACTTCGGCCCTCCAGATGTTTTGGACTACAATTCCCATCTTCCCCGACCACTGGTCCTGCTAGCTAGGGATCATGGGAGTTGTAGGCCAAAACATCTGGAGGGCCGCAGTTTGGGGATGCCTGTTAATACTATGCAAAGTTTAATAAGGACCCAGAGTCAAACTCTGGCCTAGTGATTTTTTTTCTACAAAACAGCAGTTATAGGGCATCCTAATACTTTTCAAAAAGCCTGATTTACATACCACGAGGTTTCCAATCACCATGACCAGCATGAACACAATGAGGCACATGGTTTGACCTGCAACTTCCATACAGTCCCACATGGTTTCTATCCATTCTCCACAAAGGACTCGGAACACGATCAAGAAAGAGTGGAAAAAGTCATTCATGTGCCAGCGCGGAAGCTCACAGTCTTCTGCAATCTTGCACACACATTCCTTGTAGCTTTTGCCAAACAGCTGCATGCCCACCACGGCAAAAATGAAGACAATGATGGCCAGAACCAAAGTCAGGTTTCCCAAAGCTCCCACAGAGTTGCCGATAATTTTGATCAGCATATTTAGCGTCGGCCAGGATTTTGCCAATTTGAAGACCCGGAGCTGGAAAACAAGAACAATATGGCGTTATCGTTACTACTCAAAATTCTTCTCCATGTGTTTTGTATTTTAGCTTCAGAAATGAAAACATAATACATTTGGTCGAAATTTAGAGAGAGAAGGAGGAACAAACTGCTTACAGTGGTACCTCGACTTACGAACGACTCGACAACCAAATTTTTCGACTTACAAATGGGGGTAATGGGCAGTTTTAGATAGGGATTTTTCGACTTACGAATTTTTAGATAGGGTTGCTTCGACTTACGAATTTTTCCGTTTCCAATGCATTCCTATGGGAAATCGCGTTTCCAATGGCGTTTTTCGACTTACGAATTTTTTTACTTACAAAGGTGCCTTCGGAACGGATTGAATTCGTAAGTCGAGGCTTATATACATTTAGTGGAATTTAGGAAATGAATGTGAAACAGGCCACATACTGAGCACTTATAACATCATTCACATATTTTTTTTCCATTGCAATTAGCATTTCTACAGTAGCCATCAGTTCACATTTGGTATTACGTGTCAAATCCTTTTGGAATGACATTTGTTCTATAGACTAGATTAAAGCATAAATTCAAGGAACATGGTGGAGTTACTAATCAGTTAACAAATTTCACAAGCGATACTAATTAAATTCAAAGCAGTAAAAAAAGTTTGATCTCGATTTCTTTCAAATACGCCGAAGCCAATACAGTATGCAGTTGTTGCATTCTGCCTATAAATACTGGAAAGTATGTGGAAACGTGTGTTGTACTGTTTGCACATTTACCAGTCTGAAGGATCTCAGGACTGACAACCCTTCCACGTTTGCAAGACCCAGCTCCATCAAACTCAGGCTGACAATGATGCCATCAAAAATGTTCCAGCCTTCTTGGAAATAGTAATAAGGATCCATGGCTATTATCTTGAGGACCATTTCTGCTGTGAAGATGCCAGTGAAGACCTAAGCGCAAGTATAATGAATTAGTTTACACTTCATTTGAGTTCTTTTAAATTAAGCTTGCCCAATTGCATGCTAAGTTTACATACCAAAACAAATTATTTGAAACGAAGTATAATGGATTCCTAAGGGGCTCACCACTTTAAAATGGTTGAGTTTAGGGTGGTGTTTCATTGCGCCATCCTGTGGAATGAATGCTAGAACAGCATTAGGATAGCAATCTCTATATATTATTCACATCCTGCTGCATTTCATATTCTGGAATGCTGTGATAGTAAAAATAGGGTGGCAGGTATTTTCAGGTAACATAGCAGAAAAATGCTCTTATCTTCGATATCCCTAACATTTGGGTCATTTTTAATACTTTTGCTTGAACTTTTCATTTCTGCGGAGACATTCTCCTGTCACTTCTGAAGCCCATTCAATTAACGTTTTTCTGTTAAAAACGAAACACTTAATTTTAATACGATTAATTTTAAATTATGTAGAAATAATCAAGGAATTTCATCGTAATTTCCTTTGGCTGAAAAGGAGAAGAAGGAAAAGGCTCATAATCAATTGCCAAGCTACAAAGCAGGCCACCAAATACTAGTAAATTAACTTCCTTTGGATGGAAACCAACAAAATGAGGTTAAGAGATTAAGAGAGTAAAAGACTTGAGGTTTTTAAACGAGTACCAGCAGGGAGGACCTTATGAACCAGCACTCGTCCCTAATTAAAGTTAATACAGTATGAAGACTGCTTCGGATGGGAGTACCCTGCAGTGTGTACCTGTTTCCCACATATGTTTTAAAACAAGTGATCGGGAACACAAATATTTTATTGTTACCACAAACTCCAGCTTGCTAAGAGTGCTAAGAATTGTAGGTGTGTGAGAGTTCCCGGGGTTCTTGGAGGAAGCAATGTGTGGATGTGATCAGTGTTTCTGTGCAAGTGCCTCTGGAATATGAACCTAGCAATTCTGTGACACTCACACGAGGTCCACTGGCCTTTGGGAACCAGCCCTAAATTAACTGGAAAAATAGGTGGATTGCAAGGTTAAAGTCACACCTCACATGCTGAAGTAAATGGTCTGAGTACTGTAGTCTGTTTCGATTTTCTGCACCGCTCACTTGCGCCTGCACTCTAAGATATCCACAACGGGGATTTAAGAATACTTTTGATGGCCCCCCTGGAACACCTTATGTGTAAACTGACTTGAAACTGCCTTGAAGCTGATAAATCAATTGTAATAAAGATAACAGAAAAGGGTGGAACATAATACAGTATGCATAGATGGCATAGAATCATAGAGTTGGAAGAGACCACAAGGGCCATCCAGTCCAACCCCCTGCCAAGCAGGAAACACCATCAAAGCATTCTTGACATATGCCTGTCAAGCCTCTGATTAAAGACCTCCAAAGAAGGAGACTCCACCACACTTCTTGGTAGCAAATTCCACTGCCGAACAGCTCTTACTGTCCGGAAGTTCTTCCTAATGTTTAGGTGGAGTCTTCTTTCTCGTAGTTTGAATCCATTGCTCCGTGTCCGCTTCTCTAGAGCAGCAGAAAACAACCTTTCTCCCTCCTCTATATGACATCCTTTTATATATTTGAACATGGCTATCATATCACCCCTTAACCTTCTCTTCTCCAGGCTAAACATACCCAGCTCCCTAAGCCGTTTCTCATAAGGCATCATTTCCAGGCCTTTGACCATTTTTGTTGCCCTCTTCTGGACATGATCTAATTATATCTGGCACTTAGGGCACCAGCCAAATGTGCTGTTCTTATGCATTCAGCACCTCTAAATCAGTAGGTCATTCGCTGGAACTTGAACAGTGTTACGAATAGAATATTTCTTCTATTTGGATTCATATTTCATATTAAAAGCTGATATAGTTTCATGTTCTAGTAAAATGAAAGGCCCATAAAGGTATAATTTCTGTCTGGGGACGTGAGGACATCAATGGGGACTTTTAGGTCAGGCACTGATATATTAGAATTAATTTGGATTAGCAGAATGCTACTGTTAAATATTCCACCACCACCACCACCACACTACTAAAGTGGCAACATTATTATGATGGGGTTTTTCTTTTCTTTTTTTAAAGCACTTTTTGAAATATTAGGTTCCTAAGTAATTTGTTTTACTGAACAAAGGTAATGAGATGGCAATGTGATCTTAAAACTTTTCAGCGTTACAGACAATTCTGCGCTGGAACAATGGCGGCACGACTAAATCAGCTTGTGAAAAAATTATATAGGCTAAGCCTAAGTGTTGCTCCACAAATGATCTCTGCAAAGCAGCTTAGATTACATGGGCTAAGATTCTGTAATATTGTCAAATAACATGCGTAATCGCATTTTCATTAATGAGAGCCTAAAGAAGCGGAGGTAATAGGGGTGGGATGCAAAGAGTCATCTGTTTAAGAGCTTTGCATAGTCATTTCCCACTAGTCTTCCCATTGGTTTTCCTAAGGAGACCCACACCTGTGGAATTAGGATGGTGATTATTCTTTTTAACAAACACAGTGCAATCAAACTTTAAAAAGCACTTAACACTTTGGTTAACAGCAGTGAATTTTAGGGCATTAGCAACTAGTTTCCTTTATTGTGCATAGCTTCATTTTCAAGTGAAAGGCAGTGACAAGTTTGAAGTAGATATTTCTAGTTACCGACAAGCACGGCTTTTTTTTGCAGCCGAAACTCACCGGAACTCTCAGGTGGGCAGCATTATAGGAGAACAAGGGAGCTGTTCATGGTGAGTTTGGGCACCTCTTTTTTTCAGAAAAGTAGCACTGCCCACAAGCATTTCCTTTATCTGGTGGGACAGGAGTGGTGTGTCTAGTGGGGCGAAACCACGGCAATAGTGCCCCTCCCCCAGTACTTTGTTTCTAGGCAAAAAGGTGCCAGAACACACCTCCCTCAGAAGACCCAGCTCAAAGGCAATCTTTTTGAGCTGGGGGGATGCACCCTCTTGCCAGCCAGAAGCTTGTTGAGGCTGCTCAGCTGAGGCAAGGGGGAGCTCCTCCCTCAGCAGGGTGGGGCTTTGCTCAGCTGAGGCAAGGAGGGGCTTCCACGCTTCAGTTGAGCTGCTTAACGAGCTCCTCCCTCAGCAGCATGGGGCCTTGCTCAGCTGAGGCAGGGAGGGGCTTCTTAACGAGCTCCTCCCTCAGCAGCATGGGGCTTTGTTCAGCTGAGGCATGGAGGGGCTTCCACGCTTCAGTTGAGCTGCTTAACGAGCTCCTCCCTCAGCAGCATGGGGCCTTGCTCAGCTGAGGCAGGGAGGGGCTTCTTAACGAGCTCCTCCCACAGCAGCATGGGGCTTTGTTCAGCTGAGGCATGGAGGGGCTTCCACGCTTCAGTTGAGCTGCTTAACGAGCTCCTCCCTCAGCAGCGTGGGGCCTTGCTCATCAGAGGCAGGGAGGGGCTTCTTAACGAGCTCCTCCCTCAGCAGCGTGGGGCCTTGCTCAGCTGAGGCATGGAAGGGCTTCCACGCTTCAGTTGAGCTGCTTAACGAGCTCCTCCCTCAGCAGCGTGGGGCCTTGCTCATCAGAGGTAGGGAGGGGCTTCTTAACGAGCTCCTCCCTCAGCAGTGTGGAATCTTGCTCAGCTGAGGCATGGAAGGGCTTCCACGCTTCAGTTGAGCTGCCTAACGAGCTCCTCCATCAGCAGGGTGGGGCCTTGCTCAGCTGAGGCAGGGAGGGGCTTCTTAACAAGCTCCTCCCTCAGCAGCATGGGGCCTTGCTCAGCCGAGGCATGGAGGGGCTTCCACGCTTCAGTTGAGCTGCTTAACGAGCTCCTCCCTCAGCAGCGTGGGGCCTTGCTCATCAGAGGCAGGGAGGGGCTTCTTAACGAGCTCCTCCCTCAGCAGCGTGGGGCCTTGCTCAGCTGAGGCATGGAAGGGCTTCCACGCTTCAGTTGAGCTGCTTAACGAGCTCCTCCCTCAGCAGCATGGGGCCTTGCTCAGCTGAGGCAGGGAGGGGCTTCTTAACGAGCTCCTCCCTCAGCAGCATGGGGCTTTGTTCAGCTGAGGCATGGAGGGGCTTCCACGCTTCAGTTGAGCTGCTTAACGAGCTCCTCCCTCAGCAGCATGGGGCCTTGCTCAGCTGAGGCAGGGAGGGGCTTCTTAACGAGCTCCTCCCACAGCAGCATGGGGCTTTGTTCAGCTGAGGCATGGAGGGGCTTCCACGCTTCAGTTGAGCTGCTTAACGAGCTCCTCCCTCAGCAGCATGGGGCCTTGCTCAGCTGAGGCAGGGAGGGGCTTCTTAACGAGCTCCTCCCACAGCAGCATGGGGCTTTGTTCAGCTGAGGCATGGAGGGGCTTCCACGCTTCAGTTGAGCTGCTTAACGAGCTCCTCCCTCAGCAGCGTGGGGCCTTGCTCATCAGAGGCAGGGAGGGGCTTCTTAACGAGCTCCTCCCTCAGCAGCGTGGGGCCTTGCTCAGCTGAGGCATGGAAGGGCTTCCACGCTTCAGTGGAGCTGCTTAACGAGCTCCTCCCTCAGCAGCGTGGGGCCTTGCTCATCAGAGGTAGGGAGGGGCTTCTTAACGAGCTCCTCCCTCAGCAGTGTGGAATCTTGCTCAGCTGAGGCATGGAAGGGCTTCCACGCTTCAGTTGAGCTGCCTAACGAGCTCCTCCATCAGCAGGGTGGGGCCTTGCTCAGCTGAGGCAGGGAGGGGCTTCTTAACAAGCTCCTCCCTCAGCAGCATGGGGCCTTGCTCAGCCGAGGCATGGAGGGGCTTCCACGCTTCAGTTGAGCTGCTTAACGAGCTCCTCCCTCAGCAGCGTGGGGCCTTGCTCATCAGAGGCAGGGAGGGGCTTCTTAACGAGCTCCTCCCTCAGCAGCGTGGGGCCTTGCTCAGCTGAGGCATGGAAGGGCTTCCACGCTTCAGTTGAGCTGCTTAACGAGCTCCTCCCTCAGCAGCGTGGGGCCTTGCTCATCAGAGGTAGGGAGGGGCTTCTTAATGAGCTCCTCCCTCAGCAGTGTGGAATCTTGCTCAGCTGAGGCATGGAGGGGCTTCCACGCTTCAGTTGAGCTGCCTAACGAGCTGGAAGAGCATGGGGGCTTCCTCAGTTGAGGCGTGGCTTTCCCACATGCCAGCTGTTAGCTAGGAGGCTGAAGGGCCTCAGCAAAGCCCCGCTGCATCTCTGGCTCGTGAGGAGACCCTCTCTGGAGTACATAGAGAATGTCCTGTTTGGGCTCCGGAGTGGGTCTCCTCATGAGGTGCAGTGGGACTTTGCTGAGAGGGGCAAAGTCCCCACTTTCGGGGCCACCTGAGGGGTTCATCAAGAGAGCCTGAAAATCTAGCCCTTTCCTCCAGGGGATTAAACCTGATAGTCGTGGAGCAGGACTTTTTCAGCAGGTTTGCTAAATAACTTTCATCAGAGAAACCCAGTGTTCCTCATCATTGATCTTATTTTAGATGCCACTGAAAAATCTCCCCTGTTACTCAGAAAATTTCTTCAAGATGGTGCTGCATTTCTGGTTTCTGTGCATCTGGATGCTGGTACATTCTACTGCTTTTTACTCAGCTTCTCTTTTTAATTGAGTTACATTTCAAAAATTCTTGTATACCGCATTGTACATTGCCTTAAAGATTCCTATTATAAGATCATGTGAATAAATAATTGTTCACGTACCAGGTTTCCAACATAAAGGACATGGTTGAAATAGGGAGTCATGGGATAATGCTCCATAGCCATGAACAGCGTATTCAAAACAATGCAGATGGTGATAGCAAGGTCAACAAATGGATCCATCACTATCAAATTCATGATGTGCTTCACTTTTAGCCAAGGAGGCCAGCAATCCCAGATCAAGAATGTGTTTGCAAATCTATACCAGCATGGCGGACACTTCTGTCTGGATTCTTCAAGTTCTGGAGAAAGATTTTATAGGCAAGATATTGGTTAAAAACATAAAAAATAAATCACCTTTCTGCAATGAACAGCCAGAACTATACATTACATAGGTATATGTAAAATAAAAAAATTCCTTCAGTAGCACCTTAAAGACCAACTAAGTTTTTGTTTTGGTATGAGCTTTCGTGTGCATGCACACTTCTTCAGTGTATCTGAAGAAGTGTGCATGCACACGAAAGCTCATACCAATACAAAAACTTAGTTGGTCTTTAAGGTGCTACTGAAGGAATTTTTTTTATTTTACTTCGACCCAGACCAACACGGCTACCTACCTGTAACCATAGGTATATGTAGAGGAATAGGTATATGTAGAGGAATAAGTCTATGTAGATACTTTTAAAAAGTCAAAACTACATATATAAACATGAAGACTCTCTTCATAGTTGCATGTGTTTATTATGACTATCATTATTTATTCATTTATTAAATGCTTTGGTGCCATTTTCAAACATAAGTCACACCCACACCACACCATTTAAAGCATGTGGCTTTTTCCTAGGGCTTTTTTTCAGCTGCAACTCACCAAATCTCAGTTCCGGCACCTCTCAGGTGGGCGCCATTGCCATTCTAAGAGAATGAGGGAGGTGAGTTCCAGCACCTCTTTTTCTAGAAAAATAGCACTGCTCTCTTTTCGCCCTCCACCCCCCACCCTACCCCAAATCCTGGGAACGGTAGGTTAACCCATTGCAGAGTTATGATTTCCAGCACCTTAAACAAACTCCAGTTGCCAGGATTATTTGGCGTAAGCAATGTGTTTTAATGTATGGCACGGATGTGCTTCATGCAGAACGGCATACTGCAGTATTTGTTTTGACAGGTTTTATAAGTGAAGACAGTTGGGCTGGGCCAAATTTCACCTGGCCATTTGCTCCTTATGCCAGGTTAATTACAGTGTACTTTGCTTCCGATGTAAACAGGTAAAAAATCAACACGATCAAGATAGAAAGGCAAGATAGACAACATTGTGCACAAGGCTGGCCCAGCAAAACAGAAAATACTGCCTTGGCTGCCTGCTCCATGCCCACCCACCACTGCTGCAGCCGCCGCAGAGGAGGCAGTGGCAGCAGGCATGCATGAAGGAGGAGGAGGAGGAGGAGGAGAAGGGCAGCAGCAAAGGGGGAGGCCAAGTGCACAGGAGGAGGAGGAGGAGGCACCATAGCAAGCAGGATCTGCCGCCTGAGACAATTGGCTCACCTTGCCATATAGGTGAGCTGGCCCTGATTGTGCACTCTATTCTATATTCCCCTCTATACAATTCACCTAGGAATAGATTCCTCTTTTCATTTCAGAGTTTTCTAGAAGGTCAAGCCGATTAATACAAAATTAGATGGTTGCTGGCTGATGTTAGCAAGTTTGTTAGCTAAAAATGAAAATGTTGTTGTTGTCGTTTGGTCGTGTTCGACTCTTCATGACGCCGACTCTTCGTGAGAATGTTACAGGATACTTAATTTTTTAAAAAAAACAACTATCAATGATTTATCATTTTAAGTTTTGATTATTTATAATTCCAAAACTTGATGCTTTTACTTACCCTTGTATTGTGGTTGTTTTGTGAATTACATTGTAATGGGTGTTGCCCACAAACAATAAAGATCTGACTGGCATGTACACAAGGCTGCAATTGTCTTCCCTTGGTTTGCCCACCAATGCCATTTTGAGGCATTAGCACTTACAGGTAGATGAGGCACTAGTTTTGGTACAAACTAATTGCTTCTCATGCCACCAAGAACAGGAAGATTCCTTTCTTCTTTGGTGCATCAGAAATACCAGTTACCCAGGAAGGCCAGGCATGCCATCATTAGAGAGGATGCAAAAATCACCTGAAAACCATTTTAACAGCTGCCTGAGAGGGAGGTGGAAATAAAATTAGGGAATTTTACAAGGGCTGGACCAACTTGATTCACTCTAAGCAATGGAAATGCTCAATGAACACCTAAAGGTTCAGCATTTAACAATGCTTACTTTCCACTGTAATAGAAGTGGCCCTCTTTTAAGAGTGTGATTTCAGTAGAATACATGGCCAAACATATTCCTGCCCCCCCCCCAACCCAGTACCTTCCATGGTGTTTGTGAGTATACTGGCTATACTCATGGCTCTTTGTCTTGCTGCAGATTCTTCCATCAACTCCATTGAAATCTGGTAAGAGCTCAATCTTCTTTTTCTTATTTCTGTTTCGGTGGTGGTACCCTGAAAATACAATTGTGGTCAATATAATTCCAGGAACTCAAGCCATACGCTATATGCAGTAAATGTGACCCCCAACATATATGATCACACAAAGATCTGAGGTTTTTTGGTGGTGTCTGATCAATACGCATAACTTCGCATGTGCTTTAGTGGTGGTGGTAGCAATCTGGGAAAACCAGAGGCAGTGTACACAAACATCAAAGTGTAAGGCAGGGATGGGGAAACCTGGTTCACATTCCATTGTGGGCTACCACCTGACGGCACATGCAATGAATGCAATTTTTGCCTTTGCCCCAGTAGGCTACTTTCTAAATACACCCCTCTCTATCTCCAAACAAGCATGATTAAGAGTTCATGGGCACATTCAAGGCAGGAAAGAAACTCGGGGGGGGGGGAATGAATCAGTGGTAGGTGTGGCCTGGAGAGAGTTCTGAGGGCCAGACAGAGTTGTTCATTCAGCCCCTGAGCTCAAGGTCTCCCACCGGGGGTCTAAGACATAAGAAACATGCCAGATGCGACAGAGTGGAATAGGAAGCTTCTCACCTCTAGCAGAAGCTGCCCAGTAGGTGAAATGAGCCCAGGAGGTCCTCCCACCAAGGAAACAACGCCATTGCAATCCACGGTGCTGTGCATCTTCCCGTTCGCCGGAATCGTTGGCACCATCTTTGATGACAGGCTCGTCTGGCTGGTATTGCTGTTGCGGCGTTCGCTGTTGTGTCTGTTTGGGACGAAGAGAGAGTCCCTTCTGCTCTCGTTGTCCTCAAGGGTGCTGTGCTCATCATCGGCAAAGTCGTTTTCCGATCCTATGTCCTTTGCTCGGCCTCTGAAGCTGAAAATGCTTGTTCTGCTGTTGCGCCTCGGAGAAAACAAGGAGCCGCGAAGGCTCAACAAAGACTGTAAGAGGGATTGGGGGAGGGGAAGAGGGGAACCAAGAACACAGTTTGTATTCGGAACCACTCGTGGGTTGTTGTTGTTTTAATTGCTGTTGACTAATAATAATAATAATAATAATAATAATATTTATTATCCTTATCACCTTATGTACTCAAGTAAATAGTGCTTTGGTCCAACCATGCAAGTTTAATCAATTAAAACTATGAGATGTGATACCAGAATTGTGGCTACAAGTCTCAGGATACTCAACTTGACTTATTTTTCCATAGACCCATATCTCCCCTGGTCTTGGGGAGGATGCTAGCTCAGGCAGGTAGGAGAGCTTTGCCTGCAGAAGTTTTAATCCCTGGAACCTTAATAGTGGGGTAGGAGAGCTGGGGGGGGGGAATCACACCTGGCAACCAATGTACCCTCTTTGGTTTCAGAAATTTCATGGGTAAAGGTA
Organism: Zootoca vivipara; assembly: GCF_965207765.1. Lineage (NCBI taxonomy): Eukaryota > Metazoa > Chordata > Lepidosauria > Squamata > Lacertidae > Zootoca > Zootoca vivipara. The sequence goes on along the minus strand of NC_142582.1, from coordinate 26,783,144 downwards.
AAGATAAAGGGACCCCTGACCATTAGGTCCAGTCGTGACCGACTGGGGTTGCGGCGCTCATCTTGCTTTATTGGCTGAGGGAGCCGGCGTATAGCTTCCAGGTCATGTGGCCAGCATGACAAAGCCGCTTCTGGCGAACCAGAGCAGCACACAGAAAAGCTGTTTACCCTCCCGCTGTAGCGGTACCTATTTATCTACTTGCACTTTGAGGTGCTTTCAAACTGCTAGGTGGGCAGGAGCTGGGACCAAGCAACGGGAGCTCACCCCATCGTGGGGATTCGAACCGCCGACCTTCTGATCGGCAAGCCCTAGGCTCTGTGGTTTAACCCACACTGCCACCCGTGTCCAAAATGAGTCCAAAAAGCCTGGCACACGAATTTTCACTGCCCTCTGGCAGCTATGACGAGGCTTAGTTTGTTCAGAATTGAGTATACACTTTCAGAGTTCACACTAAATATATTAGTGTTCATAGATGGGCCATAGATGGACCAATGACTCAGTATAAGGGGACTTCTGTGTTCCTATTTAAGTTTTAGCACCCATTTACACAGCCCAGGCTTACTTGTTCTTCTCTAACCCATTATGCAAGGCAACATTGTTAGGCAAAATCCCCTCAACCATTTAATTAAACATAGCCATGACCCACCCTGCATTTTCCTCAAGGGGGATCTTTCACACACTAGTAGATGCTTCCGAAGGCAAAAGGAAGCATATTAAGTAGGCGGCTGTTGCTTACTGCTTTGGGGGAAGCCCAATGGCTAAATCCATTTAACTAGAGATCTATTAATCCACCATTTATTAATCATACTGTCTCATCAATTAATGCTTTCAAGCAACATCCAGGAGCCACAAGAGACCTGAAGATGGTAACTTTGCCACTGAGAGAAGGGGGGGGGATCCATTTTTGCTGGCCACGCTTTTATTTAATTGCACAACAAGAAACTCCTTAATGGAATCTTTTACTCCCTCTCTGCATATTTCATTAGCAGTACTCATGAATAAATAAAGTCATCACTAGTACTGGGATGGGGGGGAGGAGAGACAATCCTTCTGTTAATATTTATTACTCCTGCTTCTGAATATGCTTTCTGATCTGTTGTTGTTGTTGTTGTTGTTTAGTCGTTTAGTCGTGTCCGACTCTTCGTGACCCCATGGACCATAGCACGCCAGGCACTCCTGTCTTGCACTGCCTCCCGCAGTTTCGTCAAACTCATGTTTGTAGCTTCGAGAACACTGTCCAACCATCTTGTCCTCTGTCGTCCCCTTCTCCTAGTGCCCTCAATCTTTCCCAACATCAGGGTCTTTTCCAAGGATTCTTCTCTTCTCATGAGGTGGCCAAAGTATTGGAGCCTCAGCTTCACGATCTGTCCTTCCAGGGAGCACTCAGGGCTGATTTCCTTAAGAATGGATAGGTTTGATCTTCTTGCAGTCCATGGGACTCTCAAGAGTCTCCTCCAGCACCATAATTCAAAAGCATCAATTCTTCGGCGATCAGCCTTCTTTATGGTCCAGCTCTCACTTCCATACATCACTACTGGGAAAACCATAGCTTGAACTATACGGACCTTTGTCGGAAAGGTGATGTCTCTGCTTTTTAAGATGCTGTCTAGGTTTGTCATTGCTTTTCTCCCAAGAAGCAGGCGTCTTTTAATTTCGTGACTGCTGTCACCATCTGCAGTGATCAAGGAGCCCAAGAAAGTAAAATCTCTCACTGCCTCCATTTCTTCCCCTTCTATTTGCCAGGAGGTGATGGGACCAGTGGCCATGATCTTGGTTTTTTTGATGTTGAGCTTCAGACCATATTTTGCGCTCTCCTCTTTCACCCTCATTAAAAGGTTCTTTAATTCCTCCTCGCTTTCTGCCATCAAGGTTGTGTCATCTGCATATCTGAGGTTGTTGATATTTCTTCTGGCAATCTTAATTCCGGCTTGGGATTCATCTAGTCCAGCCTTTCGCATGATGAATTCTGCATATAAGTTAAATAAGCAGGGAGACAATATACAACCTTGTCGTACTCCTTTCCCAATTTTGAACCAATCAGTTGTTCCATATCCAGTTCTAACTGTAGCTTCTTGTCCCACATAGAGATTTCTCAGGAGACAGATGAGGTGATCAGGCACTCCCATTTCTTTAAGAACTTGCCATAGTTTGCTGTGGTCGACACAGTCAAAGGCTTTTGCATAGTCAATGAAGCAGAAGTAGACGTTTTTCTGGAACTCTCTAGCTTTCTCCATAATCCAGCGCATGTTTGCTATTTGGTCTCTGGTTCCTCTGCCCTTTCGAAATCCAGCTTGCACTTCTGGGAGTTCTCGATCCACATACTGCCTAAGCCTGCCTTGTAGAATTTTAAGCATAACCTTGCTAGCGTGTGAAATGAGCGCAATTGTGCGGTAGTTGGAGCATTCTTTGGCACTGCCCTTCTTTGGAATTGGGATGTAGACTGATCTTCTCCAATCCTCTGGCCATTGCTGAGTTTTCCAAACTTGCTGGCATATTGGGTGTAGCACCTTAACAGCATCATCTTTTAAAATTTTAAATAGTTCAGCTGGAATATCATCACTTCCACTGGCCTTGTTATTAGCAGTGCTTTCTAAGGCCCATTTGACTTCACTCTCCAAGATGTCTGGCTCAAGGTCAGCAACCACACTACCTGGGGTGTACGAGACCTCCATATCTTTCTGGTATAATTCCTCTGTGTATTCTTGCCACCTCTTCTTGATGTCTTCTGCTTCTGTTAGGTCCTTACCACTTTTGTCCTTGATTATGGTAATCTTTGTACGAAATGTTCCTTTCATATCTCCAATTTTCTTGAACAGATCTCTGGTTTTCCCCATTCTATTGTTTTCCTCTATTTCTTTGCATTGCTCATTTAAGAAGACCCTCGTCTCTCCTTGCTGTTTTTTGGAAATCTGCATTCAGTTTCCTGTATCTTTCCCTATCTCCCTTGCATTTTGCTTGCCTCCTCTCCTCCGCTATTTGTAAGGCCTCGTTGGACAGCCATTTTGCTTTCTTGCATTTCCTTTTCCTTGGGATGGTTTTCGTTGCTGCCTCCTGTATAATGTTACGAGCCTCCATCCATAGTTCTTCAGGCACTCTGTCCACCAAATCTAAATCCTTAAACCTGTTCCTCACTTCCAATGTGTATTCATAAGGGATTTGATTCAGATTGTATCTTACTGGCCCTGTGGTTTTTCCTACTTTCTTCAGTTTAAGCTGGAATTTTGCTATAAGAAGCTGATGATCTGAGTTACAGTCAGCTCCAGGTCTTGTTTTTGCTGACTGTATAGAGCTTCTCCATCTTTGGCTGCAGAGAATATAATCAATCTGATTTCGATGCTGCCCATTTGGTGATATCCATGTGTAGAGTCGTCTCTTGTGTTGTTGAAAGAGAGTGTTTGTGATGACCAGCTTGTTCTCTTGACAGAACTCTATTAGCCTTTGCCCTGCTTCATTTTGAACTCCAAGGCCAAACTTGCCAGTTGTTCCTTTTATCTCTTGATTCCCTACTTTAGCATTCCAATCCCCTGTAATGAGAAGAACATCCTTCTTTGGTGTCATTTCTAGAAGTTGTTGTAGGTCTTCATAGAATTGGTCAATTTCACTTTCTTCAGCACCGGTAGTTGGTGCATAAACTTGGATTACTGTGATGTTAAAAGGTCTGCCTTGGATTTGTATCGAGATCATTCTGTCATTTTTGAGATTGCATCCCATTACAGCTTTTGCCACTCTTTTGTTGACTATGAGGGCCACTCCATTTCTTCTACAGGATTCTTGCCCACAGTAGTAGATATGATAGTCACCCGAACTGAATTCGCCCATTCCCTTCCATTTTAGTTCACTGATGCCCAGGATGTCGATATTTATTCTTGTCATCTCATTTTTGACCACATCCAGCTTACCTCCACTCATGGTTCTTACATTCCAGGTTCCTATGCAATATTTTTCTTTGCAGCATCGGACTTTCCTTTCGCTTCCAGGCATATCCGCAACTGAGCGTCCTTTCGGCTTTGGCCCAGCCGCTTCATCAGCTCTGAATCTACTTGTACTTGTCCTCCGCTCTTCCTCAGTAGCATGTTGGACGCCTTCCGACCTGAGGGGCTCATCTTCCAGCGTCATAACTTTTATATGCCTGTTGTCTTTGTCCATGGAGTTTTCTTGGCAGGGATACTGGAGTGGCTTGCCAGTTCCTTCTCCAGGTGGATCACGTTTAGTCAAAACTCTCCACTATGACCTGTCCATCTTGGGTGGCCCTGCATGGCATAGCTCATAGCTTCTCTGAGTTATTCAAGCCCCTTCGCCACGACAAGGCATTGATCCATGAAGGGGCTTTCTGATCTAGTTACTTTAAACTTCCAGTAATCCCTGGACTAGTCTGATTGATTTTCCTATTGGTTCTAAAGATACTCTGAAATACATGGTTTGAAATTCCTGGCTTAGCAACTTTTATTTTAAACCACCATTATCTGCGTTACAACATTTCACATGTAAATTTCACATGGTGGTTAAGATGGAGATAAACCCTTTTATGGTATTTTGTTCTGCATATGTTTTTAACATGTTTTATTTTATTTTTGCTATTTGATCTTTTTTTTTTTACTGTAAATTGCTTCAGGACTTCGGTAGTGGCAAGTTTTAGAAATAAATGTATAACACCTACACCTAAGTCTTAGGATCATGTAGCCCCCCACTCCCTGTTCCCCCAACAATACATTCAGTACTGGAATGAAAGGTAGGACTCCCACAATGGGGTCACTTTGGTGGGGAGGGGGCAGCCTTTTGCCTCCACCTGCTATTTGTCCTCAAATGTAAATATTCACTTATATGGGAGAAAGTAAAAGGATGCACTCAGGGACACTGTCGAGGTGAGGATGAAATATCCTCCTCTGCCCTTGTTGATCCCCAGTACCTGCAGGCTTTGCCCTCTTCTCAACTATGACCCAGATTGCATGCTTTTCAGCTTGTTCCATAGAATTCAGTGGGAGACATCACAAAACAAAGCCAGTCTTTATTTGCATGCCTTGACTTGGACACAAAAAAATAAAGAAATAGTCCTAATGGATTTTCTATAAGACCCTAATTATGGAGCATAGCAGGCTTCTTGTGGAAGAGAGTTGCGCAGTTGTGGGGCCACCATGAAAAGGGCTCTGTCCTATTCCTTATGACATGGGATATAAATGAAAGAATTTGCTTCAGAATTACATAGCCTGCATACTTTACCTGGTGAGTTGAAGTCCTTTTTTCATAGGACAGGCGACCTCCCCTTCGGATACTGTCTTCCGATTCAGATTTAGGAAACTGTTCGGCTTCTGCCCTATCTTCTTCTTCCGAAAGTTCCTTCTGCCTTTTTTTCCTGCGCCTGTTCCTTCTTTCTTTAGCACTCTTGGAGCTTAATTTAGATGCCTCTGAAGAACTTTCCAAGAGCTCCCCCAATCCACCCACGCCACTGAAATCTCTTGATGCCATTGATGCTGCTGCCACAGCTGCTGTTGTCTGTTGTGTTACAGTGTCAGGTAATTAGCATTAGTTGGATTACCACATTAAATCATAACCTTAGAGAGATTCATTATTGCTTCCAAGGGTACACAGTCACAAAGCAATTACGTGCAAATGTCAATAATTAGTGCCTCTCTATTTGGAATAAAATAATGCTTGCTTTCTTCTTTTAAGGTAATGAAGTTCTCTGAAAATACAGCACAGTTGTCCCTGTAGTTTTTTAATAAGTTAGCCACCAATGGTATGTTGCCTCTGCTTAGAACCTGTCCCAATCTTCTCTCCTTCACAGCTACTTCCATCAACCCATGTTTCTGTAACACACCAGCCAATTCCATCCTACTATTTAAGAGTTGGTAGTGAAATATCTTAAAGGCCAGTGGATCATTAGTTATTTGCTTCTCTGGAGTTTTTCACTTCTAGGCGTCCTATCCCATTGACGAGTCACATTCATTGGTAAGGAGAGTTTCCACCCCCATCGTTCAGCCTGGGCACGGAGGTCCAGCTCCGAGGGCCTTCTGGCGGTTCCCTCCCTATGAGATGTGGGGTTACAGGGAACCAGGCAGAGGCGCCTGCCCTGTGGAACGCTCTCCCATCAGGTGTCAAGGAAATAAACGACTATCTGAATTTTAGAAGACATCTGTTTAACGAAGTTTTTAATAAAAAAATTTCCTTCAGTAGCACCTTAAAGACCAACTAAGTTTTTATTTTGGTATGAGCTTTCGTGTGCATGCACACTTCTTCAGATACACTTGAAACAGAAGAGCCAGACCCTTATGTATATACAGAGGGTGGTGGGGGTGGGTGGGAATGGGTGATGGGCTGATAGGAGTGGTAAACCTGTTGATGGCTGTTAACGACTGCTGATGACTGCAATTGGTCTTGCGGGGGAAAAGCAAGGGCTGAGGCGCTAAAGGAAGCTTGATCATGCATAATGAGATAAGAATCCTATGTCTTTGTTCATCCCAGGTGGCTCCATGGTTTTAAGCGCCCCTGCCTGTCCTCTCCAGCTGCCCTGCTTCTAGGGGGCAGCTGCCCCCCCTGCCCCATGCTGGGTACGCCCATGATTCCCACCCACCCCCGAAAGCTCATACCAAAATAAAAACTTAGTTGGTCTTTAAGGTGCTACTGAAGGAATTTTTTTATTTTGCTTCGACTCAGACCAACACAGCTACCTACCTGTAACTGGAAGTTTTTAATGTTTGATATTTTATTGTGTTTTTAATATTCAATTGCGAGCCACCCAGAGTGGCTGGAGAGGCCCGGCCAGATGGGCAGGGTATAAGTAATAATTAATTAATTAATATGTGAAGTGGTTTCAGGAGTTACACTGCAGGCTACCAAGACCCTCCTGTGCACTGTTCACACTAGCTCATGCCTGCAGGCCCTGTCTTCAGCTGCTGCACGTACAGCAGTCCCATACTGCCCTTCACAAAAGTGCAGGAACATGAGAAAAGTCCCTGAATGGCTGACTGGGAACTGAGACCACACCAGGGTTCCCTATCACACATAAAGCTGTGCCCACATAAAGCCCCATTCATGGCTTCGGTCAACCACACAGAGGTTAGGGGCGGGACTAGCATATGTGCAGAAGTCAGGGGTGGGCCTACTTAAGTACTGTCCCACTCTCCTTCCTTGTGCTTAGCGACCACATGGATATGCAATAAAAATACACCTCAGCTGAAAATGGAGGGAAGGCAAGGGGTGGATAAGCTCCAGCCACACTATGCAGGCTTCCTCATTCTAGGGCAATCATCCCCTGGAATGATGGAATACCTTTGTTTAACGCAACACAAGTTGAGTCTAAATCTAAGTACATAAACACCCGCTAAACATTTATTTATTTATTTATTTAGCATCAAGTGTTTAACGGTAGCAGATTCGCTGTTTTGTGATACAGTGGTACCTCGGGTTACAGACGCTTCAGGTTACAGACTCCACTAACCCAGAAATAGTACCTCAGGTTAAGAACTTTGCTTCAGGATGAGAACAGAAATCGTGCAGCGGTGGCGGGGCGGCAGTGGGAGGCCCCATTAGCTAAAGTGGTACCTTTAAGAACAGTTTCAGGTTAAGAAGAGACCTCCAGAACGAATTAAGTTCTTAACCCGAGGTACCACTGTATTTAGGTAAAGGTAAAGGGACCCCTGACCATCAGGTCCAGTCGTGTCCGACTCTGGGGTTGTGGCGCTCATCTCGCTCTATAGGCCGAGGGAGCCGGCGTTTGTCCGCAGACAGCTTCCGGGTCATGTGGCCAGCATGACAAAGCTGCTTCTGGGAAACCAGAGAAGCACACGGAAACGCCGTTTACCTTCCCGCCGGAGCAGTCCCTATTTATCTACTTGCACTTTGATGTGCTTTCAAACTGCTAGGTGGGCAGGAGCTGGGACTGAGCGACGGGAGCTCACCCCGTTGCAGGGATTCGAACCACCGACCTTCTGGCCAGCAAGCCCTAGACTCTGTGGTTTAACCCACAGCGCCACCTGGGTCAAATGCCAGCTGCAGATTTGGAGGAACATTGCCCCAATTCCCCAACCCCAACCATTCTGCCTGGCTTCTGCAGTCACCCACTTCTTCTCTGTTGGCTATCCAGAGGGAAATGGCTGGGAAGTCAACTAGCTTCTCTGGCTCCTCAGTCCTATCACTCACACTTGGCGAAGAGAGAGAGAGAGAGAGAGAGAGAGAGAGAGAGAGAGAGAGAGAGAGAGAGAGACCAAGCATACAGGCTAGTAAGTGGCAACAAGAAGGAGGACATCAGAAGGTCCAGAGAGCTCTGGGTGTCAGTGAGGGCCTTGGCAGGTGCTGCCCAAGAAAAATCCGATAAGATACAAGTTTATGTCAGTGCATTATAGCAAGTGCATTATAAGCAGTGCATTTTCCAGAAGAAAGCTACCTGGGCTTCTTCCTGTTGCTTTTTCAGCTGCTCCAGCATCTGCTGGAACTCGGCCTCCTTCTGCTCGGCTTCTTCCATGGTAGCTTGGTTCTGCTCTTCGTAGGCCATGGCAACAACAGCCAGGATCAGGTTGATCAGGTAGAAAGAGCCGAGGAAAATCACCAGGACAAAAAAGATCATGTATGTTTTGCCAGCAGCTCTTAAGGTCTAGTGTGGGGAGAAACAACAAGGTCTCACCGGTTAGGTTTTCTGCCGATGATACTGCCTTGCCTATTCATCAACCGCAAATTGTAATGACACCCCGAATATGCATAAATTATAACTAATTGCTTCAGGTTTTGTGTCAGGTTTTTTGAAAAGTCACACACAGTCAGCAAGAAAGAAAGCCTCCGCTTTATTATCATACATACTAAGCTTGCCTCGTGATGGTTCTCACCAGTTGGTAAAGGTTTTCCCAGTAGTCCTGAGTCATCAGCCGAAAGAGCGACAAGAAGGCCCAGCTGAAGGTATCAAAACTTGTGTAGCCATAGTTGGGGTTTCGACCAGCTTTTACACACATATATCCTTCTGGACATTGGCTATGAAAAAAAGAAAACATAGTGAAACACAACACAATATTTCTTTTGCTTCCATTGTGTGGTATTTTTGAGGCCACATTTCCCCCCCTAAATTGAATGGTTTCTTTTCCTAGTTGTTCTTCAGAATTAAGAGGTTGGATCCAGACCAAGTTAGGTGCACTTATAGATACAATAAAAATGAATGAAACAAACCTAGTCTTTGCTAACTTAAGTCCATAGATTTCATTTAGGAGCAATGTGTGCCTGGGATTGCAATCCTATTCCTACTTACCTCAGAGTAAGCCCCACCAAACTCACTGGCACTTACTTCTGAGTAGACATGTACAGGGCTGCACTGTAGATCTGCTTATTTCTGAAATGAGGCTTTGCATCTACATATGCCTTGAAAGTATGTTTTATAAGGCAATTTTGGTTGCAAGCCTTAGTTTGCTGTGAATTGCCCCAGGAGTAGCTGAACCACTGACCAAAGTGTCTAATCTTTCAGTTCCAAAGTTATATTGTAGAGTCTACAAGATTCCATTGGGAGCATAGCTGCCAAGTCCGGATCGTAAAGATCCGGTATCGGCAGCGCGCGCATGGCCAGAAGTTGCGTGACGCAACTTCCGGTGGCGCTTCACCCTTCTATGGGCACCAGAAAATGGCGGCGCCAGCGCCGGAAGTCGCTTCCGCGCATGACCGGAAACACATAAAAGCGACTTCCGGCGCCGCCATTTTCTGATGCCCATAGAAGGGCAAACCGCAACCGGAAGTCGCGTCACGCAACTTCCGGTCATGCGCGGAAGCGACTTCCGGCGCCGGCGCCGCCATTTTCTGGTGCCCATAGAAGGGCAAAGTGGCACCAGAAAAATGGCCGCCGGGAAGAAGCAAATTAAAGGGACAATGCCGGGATTTTCCGCCAAACGGGAGACCGCCGGGAAACGGTAAGAAAAAAGGGGTTTTCCTGGCGGATACGGGATACTTGGCAGCTATGATTGGGAGTCTACAAGATTTCATTCAGAAAAAATACATATACAATTGTATTTTTAAAGATAAATCTAACATTAACCTTCAGCCAGACTGGCTCACACATGAGACGAAGGAGTGTACGTCTCAGACTCATCATGCCATTCAATCTGTTAGACTTTTAAGTTGCCACAGGGCACTTGGTCAATTTTTATGCAACAGAAAAAAACACAGATAAGCTTCTGGACTAATAATGAAACATTTATGATTAATTCCAAAGCCAAATGCCCATGGAATAATTTAAATGCAACTCAAATATTTTATCACCTCATTTTATTATTTCTAATTGGCTCAGGCAAACATTTTGCTACAGCAATGACTCAGCACAAAGCTAAAAGGGCTAATTTTTTAGGATTGAAGTTTGGTAGAGGCATGCTTTGCTCCAGAGTCGCTTTTAAGCCTTTCATTTATCTTTACTATCCATATCCTTAATTCTGATTTATAGTCTTAATTCCATGTTACTTATTCATTTGTTACATAAGCGTCTTCACTATGACCATGAGGTATGAACAAATAGCAGTTTTGTTGGGTCATCCAACGACCACTAGACACGGACAAAATTTTGGGAGAGCTTTTTCAAATGGCGAGAGTCTGTAACAGCCGCACATCTGATCTTCTTTAGTGGTTTCAGGGGCGGGGAACAAACAAGGCCTCTCTGTCGAGACTCTCATCTGGGGTCTCTTAAGGCCACACAGCCTCCCTAGAACTCCCTGAATGCTTTTGCCAGGCCCTGAAATCCAATCATGCACCTTGTTTGCCTGAATGGAGGGTAGAGCGAAGAAACTAGCCTTCCGAACAAAGGCAAAATTCACAATCAGTGTTGTGCCCTCTTTTGCCTCTGGCCTCACCCACTACTGGCTCCATAAAGGTTCTGCATAAAGGAAGGTGGCCTCAAAGAGCTTCCCTACCCCCAAGTGAATTAATCAAGGGAGTTAGGTACAAAACCAACCATCTTATGACATTAAAAAGGCAGATCCACGTGCCACGTTGCTTGCTGTACCCAGCGGTTCCCCAAACCAGCTTTTTAGAAGGCAAAGAGGTTGCAAAAGAGAGAAGGCTTAGGCTTAGGCTGGGAAATCCCTATGTCATGCGTAGGGTTGTCAGCTCTAACCCACTGGCTAAATATAGGATCATAAATAGCGACACAGACACACACACTGCCCCAGCCAATGCAGTTTTGCAGAAGGTGACCTCTGGAATCAGAAAGCTGCTCTAGCAATTAAGCCCAGATCGTTTCAAATGAGATAATTGCTGGCATATGCATACTCTTCTCTCTCCCCTAGGAGAAACCAGTGCACCTAATTGCCAAACTGCTTTATTATCTCACTTAAATATTTTTTTTATGGAGATTAAGCCAGTAAATGTATTTCCAATAACCTACCTTGATCCTATATCCTAAACTAGACGCCTTATTTACATTAGGTTATATTCTAGCCTGGTATGGGCACATTCTGGATTCCTAGGACTGCTTGCAAAAGGGTATGTGTGTGAGAGAGATTGCTCACTCATACCAAAGTTCCTAATAGATGCCGGAGTGTTCAGGGACCTCTCAGTCAAGAGGGTTGGTGCTCCCTAGTTTTACTGTAGAGAACTCAACAGATTATTAAAAATTCTTACCCAGCATCAGAGCTGTTGCCACAAAGCAGGGCATCTCTTTGTCCTTCCAAAACATAAAAATGACCTGATTTGGGGAGGAAAGAATAAAGAACTTTATTTTTCAGCCGTTGCTGTTATGAAATACAGATTCATGTAGAATTATAACCAAGTGATTTGGTCCCCATCCTGTCCTTCCATTCGCAGAACAGCTCAAGATCCAGTAGAGGCTCCCGCTGGAGGAAAGGGAGTGGGAGAGGCAATTTTTAGCAACTCCCCTTCCTCCTGGCAGCTCTCAGTGCCACCTCCCCTGCTTTTCTGATGGGTCCCATTGGTGGTCCCCTACAGCAGCCTTTTGGGGAGAGGCAGAGTGGGCTGCAAGGCGAAGGGTTATCGGGGGGGGGGAATACCTCTCCCATTCCTACCCATGGGTAGTCTGGATCCCATCAAAGGAAAGAATACACTTCTTAAAAAAAATAATTACACAAAGTTATGCAAATATTTGTTTTGGTGTTTTTTTTTATTAAAAAAAATACCTAAGACTCTCTCTCCAAATCAATAGGGGGCTAAAGGCACCCTATTGATTGAGAGTAAGGATAAGAATTAAATTAAAGAAATATTAGTTGATTACTCACTCCAGAGTTCACTGATTTGAACTGCATAAATTTGTGCATGAATAACAAGAAAAGTTCTGAAGAATAATACTTTTTTAAAATCTTTAGGTGATGGCACATCTTAAAAGATGCATTCCCTCCTGTGCAAGAGAGAATGAGAAATGCCTCCAGTGGTGACATTTGTTGCTTGTGCTTTTTGTAAGTGCATATTAAAACATGACTTGCTGATTTTTTTTAAAAAAAGAAATTTGCTTCCTGTTTAATCGGAGGAGACCATTTTGTCAGCAGATCAAAAGGCTTTTAGCCAGGTGAAATAGCCAGCTGCTTGGACCAAATGTTGCATCCCTAATTTTAATCTTTCAGCTTTTTTTTAAATAACTTGCATAACACACGTCCTATGTAGGTGTATATATTCGTATCAATCATGCTTACTTTCTTCCTCAATGTACTCCTCCCAGTCAAAGGTGCTCTCTGTAGTGTTAACAAATGTACCGTTTTCTCCCACTGTGCTATTATTGAAGTTGATTTCAAAAGTAAAATTTTCCGGTGGCCAAATCAGGCATTTATGCCTCAAGTTCCCCATGAAAAGCTGCAGCCCTATTAAAGCAAATACACTCAGACAAAACACGGTCAGGATCATCACATCCGAGAGCTTCTTCACGGACTGAATTAGGGCCCCCACAATGGTCTTCAGGCCTGCAAATGGGATCGAAAGACGTATTAATATGTATCAAGCATTCTTCTGTCCTATTTAAAATGCCATGCAGAAACAGCGAACAACATCTTGTTTGCGACATGGTAAAGCTTAATGAACAGCACCAGAACTTGTGAAAATGCATGAAGAGCAAAAACTGTTCATGAATGCACTGTGCACATTGCATTAAATGTACACTTATTTTTCCCTTTGCAAAACAAGAAGCTTTCTCATTCATGGAATGCCAACATATAATAATAGCATTCAGTAAAAAACAAAAAAGCAGCAGCAACAACAGCAACAAAGTAAAACCCTATTTTTCCTTCTCTTTAAAAGCATTTTCACCAATCACAATCCATTCTTCGCCCCACCCACTCCCCAAAGGAAAAAAAAGGAGAAGAAAAATAGGTAGGTAATAAGATCCCAGGCTATGTTTACATTGACATTCATTAATATGTTCCCAAGCAAAGTTTATTGAAACAGATAAGTTTTAAAATAAAATAAAATAAAATACCGTAATAAAAGCTTTCAGAGCTTAGTTCAAATTTTGGCCATGCAGCACAATCTTATGCATGTTTACTTGGAAATAAGTTCCACTGATTCGGTGGGGCTGATTCTCTAAGAAGTGTGTTTAAACAGAGTCATAGCTAAGGGATGGAGTCTAGTTAGGTTTTTTGCCCAGGGTGAATTCCCTAGAGGGGTGCCATTGATGCTCTCGGCCTCTGTGTGTGTGTGTACGCAAATGCACATTGGGGGTGTGACCCAGGTGAAATAAAGCCTATTTTTGCTCCTGGTTTAAGACTGCAGTCTTCAGACAATATGTGCTAAGATATATGGCAATACAAGTGCCAGTGTGTTAAAGCTGTTTAGTGTGTAAGAAAAAAAAATTGTCACCTTGCAGCAACAATGGTAAAAAGCAAACCCCAAAACAAAATGTAACGGATAGGCTGTGCATTCTGTAGATGCCTCATGCAATTGTTCGCTAAACTCGAAGGCTGATTTTGCAAATTAAAATAAATGGTAGATCTGAAAAGACAAGGGATCTTCCGATTCCTCACTTTTAGCAACATGGGCAGTGATTGATGAGACTAGTGCTACAAAATAGTGAAAAATCAGCCTCCGTGTTTAACCTAGGTCTCACCTGGTATGACTGATATTGTTTTCAATGCCCGGAGAACTCTGAATGTTCTCAACGCTGAGACATTGCCCAGGTCCACAAACTCTGTCAAATATCTGCAATAGGGGAGTTCACACACAAACACAATGACAGCACACAAAAAACAGTTGGAGATACAAGGGGCCTGATACTTCATCATTCCACTCACTTCTTACCTGGGATTACAGAAATAGTTTTCAAAGCTCTCAATACTCTGAAAGTTCGAAGAGCTGAAACATTGCCTAGGTTTACAAATTCTGTTACATACCTGTAGAATTAAATCACAGTTACTCAGAATTGCAGAGCTCAAGCTAATGACTTGGGGTCTTTCATCAAGACCAACCTGGTGATTTCACCTTTTGCAATATTATACTAAGCATAAGGTTCACATTTACAAACTGACATCTGCAGTTAAGTTTTGACAAAGTAAAACACCTATTTTGGACCTGAAAGGTTGAACCAAAAACTAATTTAATATACTAGCATGTTGTCAAATGATGGTTCCTGGAATGCAGGACATGAAATTAGCATTCCTAAAATTTAAATAAACAAGTAAATAAATATCACTTTTGCTGTTTTGTATACAGTATTGTGAATTGAAAACTTTACTGATAGCAGAATTTGTGCTTACTTCAATACATGCTTCTTGGTATGGTATACATCGGGATGGGCAAATCTGCTGCCCATTGGATGTTCTTGGACTACAACTCCCATTACCCATTGCACATTGGCTACATTGGAGTTGGAGTCCAGCATCAGGAGGCTAACAATTTCCCCAACGCTGGTACAGATTGACACTAATTTCATGCCCTTATAAGCTTTTAACAAATGGCTAAAGCACTTACGCCATCAAAATTACGCTGAAGTCGAGCCAATTCCATGGATCTCGAAGAAAAGTGAAACCTTCTAGACAAAAGCCCCTTGCGAGAATTTTTATAAGTGATTCAAAGGTATAAATTCCAGTGAATGTGTACCTAAAGGCATACAAATAAAGAATTATTGTTGACTTCGTTTTATCCTATGTAATGAGCATCTGATAAAAGCAATAGTTTTAGACACCTTGGATGTACCTGAATAAAAAAGGAAGGGGGCAACCCTAACTGATCTGGTTCAGCAGCTATGGTGCTATATTTGCATCATATTTAAGAAATACAGAAGTCCTTTCAACCACTGAAACAATCAGGGCAACAGCCAAAATTGTGCTACATAGTGTATTCTACCAAACAACTGCTTAATTGTACCCACTAAATAAGGATAATGTCAAATCACCCATTCTAACATGTATGCTGGTAGAGAAATAGATATATGAGTTCTTCCGTTTCCCCTTCCACTCCTAGATTCCTCTGATAAATTTATCTCTGTGTGGGAATAACGATACACTGAAACAACTATGAGTTAATCAAAACAAAATATTTTTCACGCATTGCGAAATCAGTATTCCTGGATGTCCATCCCTATATACTAATAGTGACCTCGTTCTCCAAAGCTCGGATGCTGATGAAGCCAAAACAACACCATCTACCCCAGATACCCCCAACCTGTTGCTCAGGAGTCAGATATAGTTGGTTAGATCCAATGCCTGAGCCAATACCGCTTATCACCTGTAACCAATAAAGTTGTGGCCTGTTTTTTTAGCCCATTAACCTTAATTAATTGTGTCATGTGTCATTATTTCTGCCTGGGGGGGGGGGGTCGGGAACTAGCCAGGCAACATGGAATGTTTACTGGGTGCTTTCTTTTTCTTTTTTCTTTTTTTTGAGGGTGGAAGATGAGAAATTAAGGGGAAGTGAAATTGAATGAAGCATCCCACGGGGGAAGCCTGGCTTGCTGGCACTTAAAGAGAAGCCCTCCACTCTGCAGCTTGTTCTTACTTTTTCCACTCGTCAGGTTTCTTATTTAATCCCACTGCTTCTTGGGGAAAGGTTGTTGCTTGGTGGTAAAGTACATGCTTTGCATGCCAAGAGTCCCAAGTTCAATCAAGGTACGGCTGGAATGGACTCCTGCCTGAAACCCTGGAGACTTGCTGTCTGTCACTGTGAACAAATACTGAATTATGCAGATCAATTGGTCCGGCTGAGTATAAGCACCTTCCTACATCCCCATGCGCTGTCATGTTTTCTGCCATCTAGCCTTTGCTCTTCAAGCGGCTTCCATATTCTGCACTGCATTTCCTTCAGCCCCGTTGGAACAATAAGTCTTACATGAGTCAGACTTCCATCTCCATCACCTGACTCCTCCTTACCTATTTCCACTGTTTACTTATCAAACCTCCGTCTTATTCAACTGATGTGGAAAATAAGGCTTCTCTGGGAACCTAGTAAATTGCATTTCTGTACAGGATCAGAGTTCAGCTTGCTAAGAAATAACTGATGGCACGTATGTTCTGCCTTCCTTACATATACAATACTAAGTGGTTTTCATGGTATTCCAGTCAATCTGCTACCCAAAGCATTGACTGATGAGACCCAGAGTTGCTTAGGTTCCGTAAGATGGCTGCCATCGGGTGCCTTCCTGCTGCATCTAACACTTAGTACTGTGTTTTTTAAAATATGATTGGCTAGAAAGATGCAGATAAGCTAATGGATTATAGCTCTGCTAACAGGAAGACTGTGTCATCTCTGAGACAGAGGGCCAATTCAGGTGATACCTTAAAGACCTCTCTGTCCTGCCACATGGAAGGCCGAGTTGAGTGTGCTTCTACTTCCACCATCCCTGCATTGTCATAGGGGGATGGAACTCCGTTATGTCATACACAGGTAAAACCCTATTCAGCCATACCTTAGAAGTCGAACAGAATCTGTTCTGGAAGTCCAATCGACTTCCAAAGCATTCGACTTCCAAAGCGCAGCTTCTGATTGGCTGCAGGAAGCTCCTGCAGCCAATCGGAAGCCGCGGAAGCCCCGTCGGATGTTCGGCTTCCAAAAGAACGTTCGAAAACCAGAACAGTCACTTCTGGGTTTCAATTGTTCGGGAGCCAAAACGTCCGAGTTCCAGGGCATTTACAATTGTAGATGCCGACCACAATCTTGCTGTCATCCCCCACCCCACCCCCCCGCAAAAAAAAAGAGAGAATTTACTGTAGGGTTCTGGCCTGTGCACATAGGTTTTAACAAGCGTACAGCATGATGTTTGTGTCCCATCTCCATGTGAATATGCCAGGGACAAAAGGGATAGCCAGCATGCATACAGCATGCACACAATGTGGCCCAGAGTAGCCCTTAGGGTAAGTGTGGTGACAATTTAAACACACTCCATTTATAGTGCAAGACAATCCCAGGACATGGTTTGAAGGCAAGTGACATAGCATGTGAAGGCATGAGGGTGCGCGGGAAGCAAGTTAGATGCTGTTCAGACCATTAGCAATTGCATGAGCAGCTTTTTAAAGTAAATGGCAGGCATGGTAAGACCTTGGCATGGAGTTGGGGGTTAACCCTGGGGCTTCATCCTGTAGTCCTGACCCAGATCAGGGCCCCTATACTTGCTATTTGCATTTGAGGGGGGGGGAGTTCTCATTCATTCCAAAGTTCTCATTCATTCCCTGTCCACTGCAAGCAGCAGGTGCAGGAGGCCCAGTTAGAAGCACAGCATGGGAAGGGAAGGATTACAGTCCCCTGGGCTCCATGGACGTACCCAGGATCTAAACTAGGGGGCAGGGGCAGGCAAGCCACGGGGCCCGGCCACGCCCCCAGTCACCCAATTAGCTGGCTGGCGATGATGTGGCCGGGATCCCCCCAGGAGGCGTGGTCAACATGCTGGGCTCTCTGCACACATTCCAATGGGCCCCGGACACTCCTGCAGTTTATGTTTAAGAAGCCATTCACAAGATTGCTAATTGTGTGAATCATGCCTTGTCTATTCATCACCTAGATAGAAGACTACTGGGAACACCCTATGTATGCTGTCTTGAGTTCCATGGAAGAAAAACAGGAAATTAATTACAAACAAAAATCACAAAATATGTTTTCATTTAGGATCCTCTTTAAAGCTCTGAAGAAAAAAGGAAATGCACAAACCATCATAGGAATATTATTGGAGACAGCTGGTCAAAATTCACATCTGAATTGACAAAGAATCAAAACATATTAAACATTTATTTATTTTTAAAAGGTATTTACTTACTCTACATTCTTGGTCCATTCTGGAGGGTTGCTCATAGTCATAAATACACAGTTGGTCAAAATAGTGCACATAATTAGCATGCTGAATAATGTAAGATGTGGTCAAGGAATGATGGCCATTAAATCAGAGATCAGGTTATAAAACCACGTTAATGACAGTACCCACTCTAAATAACCTCTTTTTAATAAAAGCAGTGGACACACACAACTTTTCAAGAGTTCCAACGTTTTGCCTGCAGCAGCAAAACAAAGAAAAAGAAAAGGCAGAGATTCGTGTCACTCTTTTAATAAAATAGATTCATGGTAGCATGAGTTTTTTAAGGGAAGAACCTACTTTACCAGATTAATCTTCAGAAATTGCAGAAGTTGCTGCCGGGTCACTGTGGGTGTGTCACTATCAAGAGGTTATGCTCTCCATTTGCTAGCAGGGTATAGGGATGTGTTTGACCCAAGACAGCACAGTATCTATCTGTGACTATATGAACCAGCCATACAACTGTCGCATAAATTACTAAAAACCAGTTAGGTATTTATTTTCTCTTTCTATTTTCCAAATTTGGACATTTTTGTGGACTTTCTACAAGTTTCTGAAGACAGTCAATAACTTTGAAATAACTCTTCCTTCCCTGTTAATGCTTCACTTAGTGGTTTAGCTATCCAGATAAAAGATTTATCACAGATAAAAGATTACTCAAAAAGATATTCAAAGGAAAATGTTGACATTAACACGGGCAAGGATAATGATTTTTCTCTGCTCTGTTCGCTCCAATTGCTTTCTTCGCCTCAAACCTCCAAGTCGCTTCTCATGTGCCACAAAGTGCACGAAGGGGATCCAGTTACTTCTGATATGCTTCTTTTAAAACAGGGGTTGCTAACATCTGGCCCTCCACGTGTCAAGTCCTGGTGGTACAAGCAGTGCTTGTGCCATTTTGGTAACCTGCACATGTAAATCTGGCGAGCGGCATGTTCCCCACCCCTGGTTTAGAACATCAACATTAAGAAGCACTCCCTGAATAAACTGTGAGCAAAGATCTTGGTTCTTGCCGAATCTCCAATATTGTCAAATGGTCATTCTTGACAGGTACTGCTATACAGTGGTGCCTCACTTAACGAATGCCCTGCTTAACGAAATTTCCGCTTAACGAAAGGATTTTTCAAGCGGAGGTTGCCTCGCTAGACGAATTCGTTTTATGAAAAATTCATCTAGCGAATCGCGGTTTCCCATAGGAATGCACTGAAATGCATTCAATTGAAATGCATTCAAATGAAATTCAATTAATGCGTTCCTATGGGCAAATTTTTTTATAAAAAAAATTCAATGCATTCCTATGGGATTCGCTAGACAAATTTTTCGTTATAAGAAAAGACCCGTGGAACGAATTAAATTCGTCTAGCGAGGCACCACTGTAGTTCTAGATACATGCTGAAGTCCATTAACTACAAATGGTATTTTCTGGTCAATAAAGTTTTGAACCTGATCATTCATACTTTTAAAGCTAGTCTGGCAAAACTGTGCCCCTCCAGATATTGATGGACTCCAAATCCCACAATCCCTCCCCTTTGGCAATGTTATGTGGGACTGATAGGAGTCTCAGACCAATGACCTCAGGAGCATAACAGGTACCCCACCCTTGTTCTCAACATGCATGTGCTTTCAACTACCGACAAGGGGCACTGGTTTACAATGTATCTGTAAACAGGACAGCCGTTGTTGTTGTTTTCAAAATAACATTGAAAATACTTCAAATTTAATTCCAAACATTGAAAAGGATATGAATGTACCAGAATTTTAATAGCAATTTTTCTGAGAGGATTGAAAGGGGTTAAAATGTACAAGGCAGATGTGGCACTGAATCGGAAAATTGCCTTCCCTCTATTCAATACTATGAAGGTCTGGAAAACAAACAAAAAAAGAACGTAGGATTAAAAATATATATCATGTATTGTTCACAGATTATTTACTTCCTACAATTTGTTGCTTCGCTGATTTCAATGGAAGATGGAGCTACTTGCTGACTCACCCCTCTGTGCTTTTACAACTGGATTCAAGCCAATGGCCCCTCAAGTTAATAGAATTATTATTATCAACAGCAAGACCGCTTAGAGTCACTATTATTTTTTTGTCAAGGTGACCTAAGTAATCATCCTAAAGGCAGCATCAAATACCAATGATACATATTGTAAGGGGGAGGGCTTATAGAGAACCCCCCCTGTCATCTGAAGCAGTCCGTCTCCCAGCAGTCATGAGAGCGAAGGGTCTGATGGAGGGAGTCAGGGAACGGAGAGGGAGGGCCAGGGCTCTGGCAGCATCCAATAGCCCTGACTCCATAGGCAGGAAGAGAGGGAGGCGGACAGAGAGGACAGGAATGAGTCAGACAGAAGACCCCCCCCCCGACGCCGGAATTGAGGAGGAGGAAAGGGAGGTGCTTCTCAGTTCCGAGGCTTTTATGTTGGTCCAGAACGCGGAGGGGGGCAGTGCAGGAATCTGACTCGAGCGGGTAGATATGGAATCAGTAGTTCGTTACACTGTAAATAATGTGCACCAATAAAAACGTCTGAAAGACAAGCATGTGGAAGGTTGTTACTCAAGAGTAGTCACCTCATCCCTGACACATATGCACACAAAACTACTCTCCTATGAATTGATCATCTTCCTCCCAACCATTTCCCTAAAGTGGACTGAGCAAAGACACAAGAACACATATTCTGGAGTGCGGTGAGGCAATCAACAAACACAAAAATTCAGTATTGACTTGGTGAACTGACTCATAGTTGATCTCTACAAGTGACACAGGCCACAATAATTCAACAGCATCCGTTCAAAACCTTTGCAGGAGGAGGATGAATCACTGGGGCCTTGCACAGTCCCTGCAATCTCAGCTGAGAAAGATTCCATGGCAGGTCCCAGTACCTGCAGACACCAGATGGAGTTGACACCCTGTGCTGTGAAATCTTGGGTGCCAACCCGGAAGTACACCTGTCAGAGGCTGGCTGCTGTTGGGGCTTCAAGGGCTTGAAGCAGTGGAACCTTGTCTCCACAGCTGTAAGAGAGGCACTTTTCCTCCTTGGCATACTACAAAGAGGGAGAGGAACTGGCGAGGAACAACATATATTTGAAAGGGAGATTTACTTACAACACATACTGCCTTGGCATTGGAGATGCAGCAGGAAGCAACGGAGAACTCTTTATGGGAGAAAATTCAGTGGCGAGCCAGGAGAGTACATTCCTTCTAAGAACAGGCAGAGCCGGCCCACTCATGGCATGCGATCAAGCAGCTGCCTCAGGTGGTGGAAATGGAAGAGGCAGCACTCCCGCAAGCGCCCTGCCATACCACCACTGCAGAAGCAATCCAGGTAAGAGAAAAGGAGGCAGCAGTGGAGCGCCACAGCATTCCGCCACCAGCTTTGCTGCTCATATACCCTGCCCCTAGGGGCAGAGAGGGCCCAGCAGCAAAGCACTCTAGAAGGTGCTCTTTCTCGCCGAGTTGGCAAGATGGGATTCCACTGCCCTGCCTTGTTGCTGGGTGGGAAGGGAGCATCGGAAAGTGCTTCTCCTTGAAAAGAAGCAGTTTCTGAAGCTACACACACACACACAATGGGCTGGTGGGGCTTGGTGAGGGCTTCTCCTTTAAGAGGAGCCCTCGCCACCAGGCAGGAAGGGAGTTTTGGAAAGGGCACCTCCTTAGGCTTTCCCCTTCCACAGCTCTGGAACGTCCCTGGGAACAGGTACTGAAGGAAGATGGAAGGGTGACCCAAGGACCCCAGGAAGAACTCAAAGGTGGAAAGAGGGCCAGGGAACTCTTGGTGGTGGGCAGAGGAGCTTGGGCTTCCATATGAACAGGCAACAGAAAGAGCATGCATGTTGTCATTAAATAAAAAAATGATTATGCAAACAGAGCAACATTTTGTGCAAGGCCAAATGTTTTCCAGCTGAAATCAAGTACTGTAGAAAGAGAGGGATTTCTAGTGAAATAAGTACACAGTGAAAAGGCATTAATGCAGTGGCCAAAATCCAGCGAGTCTTAACAAAATAACTCACTTTTTTATTGCTATAATAAGGGTCAAGGTCCTCCAAAGGTTCGGACACCATTCCTGGAGGAATGTCTCCATATATAAATGGAAGTGTTTTCCCTGCTTCCAAGTCACTATTTGGTTTTGGTCCATTTTCGTCATCAGCATCTGAATGATCTTGTTTGGGCTTTTTAGCTTTTTCCTCTGCACAGCGTTTTTCAATAGCTGCAAGAGATTCTCTAGTAAAATAGCGGAAGCTGTCAGGTCCTGGTGGTACCAGCAGTGCCTGTGCCATTTTTTCATCCTGCACATTTAAATTACTTTTAGCCTATTGCATAAGAATGACCTGAAAAAGAAAGAAGAATGCAAAGAGAAAGAGAGAGAAGGAGTGTTAGGGAAACATTCAGCCTTAATGCACCCACTGCCAATTTCTACAAGCCTAAAATAGAACCTGTTTGAAATATATGCAAAACTTAGGCAGTCTTTGATATGTAGGTTGTGCTTTGTTATGTTTAAGATGATTGGCTATTCCCAGACTTCTATTCCTACAAAGGAAAATTATACATATGAAGCAGGGGAAATGGATGCCTATGGTACACTGTCTCAATGGCCAAGGTCAATTCCCCATTTCAGAGGTTCAGCAGGTCATGTGCAGAGCAGCGTCAGACATCCATGCGAATAAGCTCCACAGAGAGCCCTGGAAACCAAGCGGATTCCTAAGTCTCTGAGGGTGTGCCTGATTAAGAGCAGTTGCCCAGCACTGGAAAAAAGGACCTCAGGAGTCATCTAGTCTAACCCCCTGCATGCAGGAATCTCATTTAAAGCACCCCTGACAAATGGCCATCTAACCGCTGTTTAAAAACCTCCAAGGAAGGAGAGCTCACCACCACCTCATGGAAGTCTGTTCCACTGTCAAATAGCTCTTACTGTCAGCAAGTTCTTCCTTTTCAGTTGGATTATCCTTTCTTGTACAGTAACTTGAAGCCACTGGTCCGAGTCCTAGCCTTCAGAGCAAGAGAAAACAAGCTTGCTCCATCCTCCATCTGATATCCCGTTAGATATTTGAAGATGGCTATCCCATCTTCTCTCAGGCTCCTCTTTTTCAGGCTAAACATACCCAACTCCCTCAACCATTCCTCATAAGGCTTGGTTTCCAGACCCTTGATCATCTTGGTTGCCCTCATCTGCACACATTCCAGCTTGTCAATATCCTTCTTAAATTGTGGTGCCCAGGACTGGACACAGTACTTCCGGTGTGATCTGACCAAAGCACAACAATACGATTACTTCTATCGATCCGGACACCATATTTCTGTTGTTGCGGCCTTGAATAGCATTTGCTTTTTTATTGCTGCATTGCACTGTTGACTCATGTTAAGCACACCAGGTGTCCCCCATTTCTGCAGCTGGCTCTTCCTGCCTAAGTGCGGAAACTTACATTTGTCTCTGTTGAAATTCATTTTGTTAGTTTTGGCCCTGTTGTGCCATCCTTCCCGAGGCAATCCTCTCTAACCATGTAGTCAAAATTCAGGCATGGGCAGCCCTGACTATATCACTAGATGCCCGGCCCTTAATACAGAAGGGGATAGAGGGTCTTCCTTTCTCAAACCACCTTGGTGCAAGTGCTTTCATTGCTCAGGAGACACACAGGAAGAAGGAAAGGCAGAATCTGTACCGAGGGTAGAAAAGACAAAGGGCCAGAGACTGTAAGAGAGAAAAGATATCTAAAAGGAAGCAGGAGAGGTATGTGAAGAGTTTAGGCCAGGCTTGAGATTAAATAGGCTCAAGATACAGGACCTTTAAGTGTGCAGGGAAGGGCAAGGAATCCACATGGTGAGTGGATGTGAGTGGGAGTAAGCTCCCTATGAAATGTAATTGAATACCTGAGTGTGAAAATGTGTCCTACCTTTTTATCTCTGGGCAGTGTCAGTTCTTGAAATGGAGCCCCTGGAACTGCGTGTGTATCCCTTTGGGTGGGCTATGCAATGAATGACTGACTGTGTGCTACGAAATCTTCTTTTCCTCAAGAGACAAAACGAAGTCAAGACAGCCCATCCTTAAAAGTGGTAGAAATCAAATGCTTCTCCTGTCAGCAGATCCTTGCCACTTTGGGGTATGCAAGCTAGAAAAGGTTTCTAGCTTCCAGTCACATCACCACCCGAATGACCTTGGGGAAACTAGGATTAAAAAAAGGGAAGTTAACTTCACATATGGTGCCAGATGCCCTTAACACAGATTTCTGGAAGTTCTCATTAACGTCTGTGTTAATTGGTTTATAAAAAGCCTTTATTGCAGGGTCAGGGAAGCTTTTCCAGTCAGAGGGCCGCATTTCGCTATGGCAAACTTTCTGGGGGCCGCATGACGCTGGCAGGTGGAGTAAGAGGCAAAAGTGGCCAGAGCAAAGGGTGTGACTTATCCATGTAGAGTAGGCTACATTCGAACCATGTTAAAGTCAGAGCTCCACACTAAAACACACACAATTCTCTGAATTCTTCATCTGGGCAAGCAAGAATTGAAGGGCAAGCAAAAGTATGTGAGGAAAGTATGGAGCAATCTGGTGAGAAGTGCTGCCTGTTAGAGTCAATGCATAATGGCCAGAGCACGTACAAAACGTAGTTAAGATGGTGCCTGTTGAAGATTGCATATATCGACCAGGAAAAGTGCACAATTATCTTTTCATGGTTAGATTATGTGTACAGTCTCCAAGGGACGTGGTGAATGTGCACACTGAGCAGTTATTATACACATTAACCACAAAACTTTCCTTACCCTCAACATGCAGTAAACATCTCATACAGGAGGTATTCTTTTCAGTAATTGGGGACAATGGTCAGTAAACCATTCTCACCCACTGCACACCAGCAAATGGAAAATGTTTCATTCTTCCTGGTTGTTTTAATTAGAATTGGGGGGCACACGAAAAACCTTAATGTGTATAGGCACTGGTTTGCCAAGAGAGTTCAATAACACCTAAATGATGTCGTGCAGAGGCTACAGCAGGCTTCCTAAAACAGATGTCCTCTAGCTGTTATCTGACTACCATTCCAAACAGCCCTAGCCAGCACAGGCATGCCATTTTTTCTCACTTCATACAGAACGCAACAAAATAGAGTGGTAGAGAATCTATTGTGCTTTTGAATAGCCTGTGCAACAGCTTCTCACCCTCACATCTAAGAAAGACAGAAATAAGTTCCTGCTTTGGATTTATTTTGTCCAGCTCTAATCTTTAGCTGTCTGCTTCTGTTACGTCTTCCTTGCCAAGTTGCAGTGCCTTTCGATGTAGTGGTTTTATTTAATATACTGTCACCAGCGAATTGGTACTGACAATGTCCATTTCTTCCAATGAGCTTTTACTTTGCCAGTGAGATGTCCACATGTAACCCTATGCCAAGATGTGCTTCGCCCATGGTTTGCTGAACCATCAGTCTCACAATGAACCAAACCACAGCCAGTTTTGCCCAGCAACTCTCCTGTATCAGCACAACCGCACCACAGCACCAGCTTGCTAAATTGGCAGACTGGAACAGGGAGTGCGACTTTCCTCAGAGATTTTCTGGTACTCTCTGCATGTCAGTGGAGCTAAACCATTTCCCCTCCTCTCACACACTCCAAATGCTGTCTTGTAACAAGAAGTTCCTAACCCTTCCTTGGAATCCAAGTGGAACAAAATATTATCAGTTCTCTGCAGATTCCTGCCAGGTTTTTCCTCCGAAGTCCTTTGCCACTGAAAATTATGACTATGGGACTAAAAGGACATGATGACAGTCAAATACTCTGCTCAATGCCTCTGATGGAAATTTACCCCAAAATAATTAGTGGCTAATACTTCCAAATCTCTAGTAAATCATAATAGGGATAGGGAAGAGTAGCATACACATTTTCTAAATAAATTATTTGGGGCGTATGGATTAGGAATCTCACTTAGAAGTATGCCATGGGTCAAATTTTAAAGCCATTGTTCCCAACAGAACCTGACTGGAAAATTGGCTTTCTCTGCAGCGTTTGCTATCTAGTGCAACAAACCTTCACTACTATGCAGGTTTAAGGAGGACTGTCATCTTACCAACTCTTTAGCCATGAAACAGGTTTGCATTCAGCTTTCAAAGCAGAATGAGACAAAACCAAAAATATGGGAGACATAACTCCCACAGGTCTAAACATTGTAAGATAGGAATTCAGAAGCCTGCCAACAAATAATAATATTTAGCATTTCCACAACACTTTTAGCATTTGAACAGAATGTAAACATAACCCAAGTTATTGCAAATGCCAGTGAACACACAAAAGAAGCAGAAGGCTCTCCCTTGAACTCTAAAAGGGGTCGTGGTATGTTAATGTTCTAATTCGGGACGGAAATCTGGTTATCTATTGTTAAGTAAAAATTGCCTTCAGATGACCAGGCAAGTCTCCACTGCTGTGAGGGTAAAGCCTTGCGGTCGGCGCTACCAGGTGGCGCACTATGGTGACCACATTTGCTGCTCTCTTGCCATGTCTTTTGGCCTTGAAGAGCTACTGGACTGTGAGGCAGACAGGTCCTTGATGTAGATATGCACTGAGAATGTGGAAGGGGAGCACGAGAAAGCTGCAGGTACAGTTTTTTCTTCGGTAAATAAGGCTACACTATGGAGGTTGCATATGATGCTCCCACATGCCAGCACATCCTATGCGCAGCACAGTAGGACTCTGCAGCAATGCTCTTGGATGGAGTAGCAGGTGGTCCACCATCCCCATAATTCTTTATTTCCAAGTCTGCTTTTGAATTACTTACAACTCCCAACGTACTTTTAAGGCGCCCTTCCACCAAAGAAATCTGTGTTGTTCCGAGACCTCGCTATCCTGCCCTCAACTTTCCCCATATGTGGGGAAAGGATCCCCATCCCTTGTACCCTAGCTGACCATGAGGCAGATGTGACTGTTATTTAGCTGCTAGGGAAGTTCTTCTGAAGAAAGTGAATGAAATGTATACTACTGTATTAGAAAACTCTTAGTCACATCCAACAATATGCCCCCCAACTCATAAAAATGTCATAGAATCATAGAATCATAGAGTTGGAAGAGACCACAAGGGCCATCCAGTCCAACCCCCTGCCAAGCAGGAAACACCATCAAAGCATTCTTGACATATGCCTGTCAAGCCTCTGCTTAAAGACCTCCAAAGAAGGAGACTCCACCACACTCCTTGGTAGCAAATTCCACTGCCGAACAGCTCTTACTGTCAGGAAGTTCTTCCTAATGTTTAGGTGGAATCTTCTTTCTTGAAGTTTGAATCCATTGCTCCGTGTCCGCTTCTCTGGAGCAGCAGAAAACAACCTTTCACCCTCCTCTATATGACATCCTTTTATATATTTGAACATGGCTATCATATCACCCCTTAACCTTCTCTTCTCCAGGCTAAACATACCCAGCTCCCTAAGCCGTTCCTCGTAAGGCATCGTTTCCAGGCCTTTGACCATTTTGGTTGCCCTCTTCTGGATACGTTCCAGCTTGTCAGTATCTTTCTTGAACTGTGGTGCCCAGAACTGGACACAGTACTCCAGGTGAGGTCTGACCAATGTCAAATATTTTACCTATTTCCAACTTAGACTTAACTCTCTTTATATTGAAAACTATACACTACTCAATTCCTCTTTTAAAAAAAGAAAAGAAAAAGAACACCATACTCTATGCTAGTATAATAATGTGATAGTGCAAGGTTGGGAAGGAAGGCTGTTGGTTTATGGATTGCCCTTTTGAAAACCCCTAAACTAGGGTTGCCATATTCCCAAAAGTGAAAATTTGGACAAAGTTGTTGAGTTCCCCTCCCCGCCCCAATTATGTTTTTGAGCTTTTTTGGATTATTTAAGCATTTTAAAAGAAAATTCACCCTGCTTGCCATACGTCCAGGTTTTCATGGACATTTTGCCGATTCAGCAATAAATAAATAAATGCCTGGGCGCCATTTTGACAGCCCGATTCCTGGATGTGTCAGGGAAAACCCGGACATATGACAGCCCTACCTAAACACAACAGTGTACAGTATACAAATGAACAATGGCAATTAATGTGTCACTGCTGTTTCAGTCCAAAATTCTCTACAAAGTTCTTCATAGGAACATTTCAACAACAGGCATAGTGTGATCTTCTTTAACGCCTTAAAAAAAATACCCCATAAAATTAACTAGAATTGTAGCCTTATCAGCTACTAAGGGTCCTTAAGTTGCGCCCAGGCAGGACAGAGATAGTCAAAACGACACCGGGGTTGAGTTCCAGAGAAATAATTTAATTCTTAAATTTAAGAGACTCCTGGTGGTCAAGCTCACGACAGGAGTAAAGAAACATAAATTTGCAAACATTCTTATACACTTCTTGGGCTGCTTTCCCTCTCCTCTGTAATGTGCGCGCGCAAGGTTGCAAATCCATATAAGGATCTTCCTGTGTCCGGTTGTTCTCATAAACAACTGACTCAGCAATGCTATCCCGGTGCCTGCCTCAAGCAGCCTTGAGTGTGCCTGATATTTGCGTCATCTCCTGGCGTAGACCTTGAGCATCTCCTGATGCTCCTTGTGCTTTCTGGCAAGGCCATCCTGTCTAGCTGTTGAATGTTTTCATTACACTTTGACACAGTGGCACTGAAATGCACAGAGGCAAAGGAAAGCACCCAGGAATATGGGGCTAAGCCACACAGTCAGAATTATACAATGCAGGCAATGCAAACTTATAGGATCCGATTTGGCTCAATAATACAATTAGCAAATCACTCTCTACAGAATTTACCTCAGAGTTTGCTAAAACTGGGATTCAGATTACACCTCTTAGTTGTCATCCATCTAAATCAGGGCTTCTTTTCAGCCGGAACTCACCAGAACTCAGTTCTGGCACCTCTCAGCTGGATGCCATTGCTGTTATAAGAGAACAAGGGAGGTGTTCATGGTGAGTTCTGGCACCTCTTTTTCCATAAAAATAGCACTGATCTAAATAATCCTCAGATTCACTAAGGTTTTTGTGTATTCAACACACACCCTGCCTGAATGAATCGGGTGAAGTTTTTTGTTACCTCACTTCAACAACTTGTGATATCTGTTGTTTATGATTTTTTAATCTTTTTGTGCCAAACAATCTCTATTCTTACAGTTTTACTCTCTCACACGGAATTGTCTCCTGTAATCTCAACAAATCCCATGATAATTTGTGTGTTTGTGTGCCAAGGTCAAACAAGTATGCACAAAAATGACTCATTATTTGTGTGAATTTATGTGTGTAAATCTAACATACTTCTTTCAATACTTCTTTCAAAGTTTCATCAAACTCAATGAGACTTACTTTTGAGTAAACATTTTTAGCATCAGGATGCCTGAGTACCAATCCCAAGATGCCATGTGGCATTATATTAAATATGCTTGTGTGAAAACGACTAAGGTTTTATGCAGTTTTAATGCTACATTCCATTAAAATAGGTTACCTCGAAGAAATAGACAAACTACAGAAACCCATATAGAATTGGTCAACTTTTGATTCTACAATGGGATTTCAATGCAAATTTGTTACTCAAAGCTTAGGGGTGGGTAGTGACAGAATTTCTGCTATCAGGTTTCACATCTGATATCTGGAAGCCAATGTTTCATCAGCTGGGTCATTTTGAGGCACACACACACACAACTGGCAACATCACCAATTATAAGAATGAAAATAATCACATCAATTCTAACTCCCACAATCACCTCAGATGTTAAGCAATGTGCAATTCCCTTTTCCTGTCTTAACTGAAAAAAAGCAGCAATAATTAGTGCATGTGATTAGTGCGGTGCAGAAGATGAAATCACTTTATTTACATTTAAGACAGTCATCTTGAGAATTAGGAGGTGGTGAGAAGAGAAAAAATCACGAAGACGTGTTGAACAGGCCCGTGGAAAATACTTGCTTAAATGTGGAGCCACCATTTGGTACGAGTAATTATGAATAGCCGATTTTTTTTTTTAAAAAACCATTGCTTTATACTCATAACACACTCCGTTCTATTGGCATGCTATGAGCCAGTTTGGATGTTACAACATATGACAGTGATATCCAAACATTGCAGTAGACACAGGCAGTAGAAGTGTGAGTTGCTCATATTTCTTTAAGTGCCCCCTTCTCTCAGGCTCTGAGATTTAAGGAGGAACAAAAGAAAGCTCTCGTTTCTCAGTTCCCATCTTGTACTACTTCATTTCCAGACATAGTCCTCAAGAATAACATGGTTGGCAAGGGATGCATATTTAGAGAAATGAAATGTCTTCTGCAGAGAATACAGAGCTCAGGCAAAGTTTAACCAAGACTAGGGATCAAATTTATCAGGATGCTTTGTGCAAATGGTCCATGAGTAAACCTAGGAGAGCAGTTCCAGAGACGGGCATCATATGAGACTGGAAATCCTATACAGTGGTACCTCGGTTTGTGAATGCAATCCGTTCTGCGGAGGCATTCGCTCACGGAGGCATTCGCTTGCCGAAGGCACGCTTCTGCGCGTGTGCGAAGCGCCGATAGAGCACTTCTGCGCACACATGCACTGCGCAGATCGCATCTGCGCATCCGACGTCGCGGAACCCGGATGTAAATGGAGGTTTTTGTAAACGTAGGTAGGCGTAAACCGAGGTTCCACTGTACTTGAACTCAAGCCAGACTTATTTCCACTAGGGTTTATTCACGTACAACCAAGCACAAGATTTCAGTCCTTTGCAGCCTCACACCCTCCCTGAGAAAGGGAAAGTCAGATGTCTTTGTGACCTGCCTCTCTCTCCCCCTATGATCTACTTTGAGGGCAGCTGCCCCCAGAAGAAATTATAAACTGACTTTTCGTTGTTGTTGCAAAGATAGCCACAACTACTAAGGGATGGGTGGGTGGGAAGGCGGAGCGGAAAAGAGCAGGGTCCAGTGGCCTCAAGGGTAGGGATGGTACCAGTTCTACAGAGCTAAATGAAAATAGGCCTCATTGATCAGAATGGGATGTGAATTAAAGGATCAAGCTTTAGATTACTACGGTATTTCACCACACAAGCAAGAGACGGAGGCAGGAAGATTTGTCAGTCAAAGCACTGACTGAGGGCCTCTCATCTTTTCCTAGCAACAATATATCATATCCCGAGACTCTGTCCATTTGCCGATTTGTGTAAGTATCTTTATTAATAATAATTTAATTTTTATATCGCCCTTCATCAGCAGATCTCAGGGCGGTTCACAACGTAAAGATACAATATAAAAAGCACAAAATTTAGATAGCAATGAGCAATAAATATTCTCTGGGTAGCTTATAAACAAGAATATTTTTTTAAAAAAAATAACAGAGTATGTAGCATTTAAAATAAATGACAAGCATTTTTAAAAATTGCCAATTTCCCCCTCTTTACTAGCATAAATGGTTAAAAGATTAAACTATGCTAGGCCGTAGACACCCAAGGTTAACTTAAAGTGCAATTAAAAAGCCCGGGTGAATACAAGGGTGATCTCCACCCTTGTAATCTCTTCACTGGAAATTGTTTCTTGTTTTGCTACCACTCCTATGAAGTTTTGCTGATTGGTGTTTTACTTTTGTACAGTGCCGTCTATGTAAGTCCATCCACAAACCACACTGGAAACACAGGCTAAGCTAAATAAATAAATAAAAGTATTGCCTCAATTTATGTGAAAACTGTTAGGCTGACCCAGTGCCCTTGAGCCTCATGTTATGATGCTACCCTACAACAAGCTGTGATGGGAACGCCAGCACTCTCCTGCACTCCCAATCAGGTTTCTGATTGGATGAGGATGCGTGGCAAAATTGTCCTTGCCACGTTGCAGGATATGATAAACTACTAGTTTATCACATAGTTGTTGCGTGCATGCTATCACAACTCGGTGTATGGTTGTCTGTACTCACTCACTCTCTGGGCCTTGGGACCATGCAATTTTATGTGCGAATACTGTCTTTCCAGGCTGGTTGGTCGCCCTTCTTATAGTCTGCAGCCCACAGCAAGGCTTGCCTCCCCACCATCGATTAATATATGTGTCAAATGTCACGCCACTACCTTTGAACGAAGACATAAAGAGCTATCCTGAAAATATGGTAGGCCCATGCCCTGAGCTGATCATCTGGATATCTTAAGTATCCTAGCAGTAATAATTCACACTCAGGATAAGAATGTGACAGAGAGCAGACATAACTAATTAGCAATGGGCTCCCATCACTGATCCATGCTGCATATGACATATTATGTTACTCTTGCCCTTGGCTAAAAAATAAACCAAGTCATTTTGTAGATGAAAGGCTGCTCGTAGACACAGACGTCAATACAGACATGTAGGACACAGTTTCCAAGCCTGTACTCCAGAGTAGGGACACCTCAAAAAGCCAACTACAGAGATGTCTGGAATTAAGCAGCTTGACAAAATGAAACCGTAAACTTTGGTACAAAAGGATAAAGAACCACAAAGCGCAATCAACTTCATAATACAGGCAGGCTAAAAAGGCAAAAAGCTCAAGAGAAACTGACATTCCCTGGGCTTCTTTTTTTCCATGCTTCACAAGATATGAAGATCCATGAAAAGCAAACTGTGTAAGGTGTCAGTACAAGCAAAACCAGAAATATTTAAATCCATACAGTATTGGCAACAACATCAAGTATAAAACTGTCTGTTGCCTCCCACTATTTAGTGCAATCAGAAAATATCTGTAGGTGATCCCTACTCGAAGCTGCCAGATGCTGTACAAAAATGAAGTCAATTAATCTTCACCGCCTTACGTTATTTAATAATTAACCATAAAGGCTACTCTTCAAGTAATCTCAGTCTAGGCCATCATTTGGGAAACTCCTGTTGCTTGGCCAGGACGGCTCCCTTTTCCGGCAACACCCTGTAATACACCTTTTATTCCAAAGCTAATGTGAAGAAAACAATCATTTCTATATCACAGCCTTCCAGGAGAACTAAACAAACAAACAAACAAAAAAATAAGACACAATTCTATTTAATTTACAAGCCCACAATTTCAACACCCACAGGTAAAATTGATCTGATTTTGTCAGCTACGTGGCCCACTGGCCCAGCCTATGCTTTTGGATTCAAAGATGTGTTACTTAGTTACAACAAATAATTATTAATATTGTCAAAGGAAGTACATCAATGGATATCAACTTAAGAGGGCATAACTGTTAAAATATTTGTGATGGCTTGCTTTTTAATGGGACTTGCCAGGCAATTGGGGTGGGGGAAGAGTTCATATTATGGCCTGAAATGGGGCCTTGTCTCTTCATCTGAATACCCTATTCCTCCCCTCAAAAAAAGATATATCTAACCATGTTAAATATATAGATACGATGCATATTATTGCAACATCCAGAAATATTAGGACATGGGATTCGTCTTCTGAAAGCTACATGTCTGAAAATAGTATACAAGAGATAAATTATACACACACACACACACACACACACACACACACACACACACACACACACACACTTCCTCCCTGTGACACATGGATGTAAGAGCTCCATAGCCATACTAAAACTGATCAGAATGAAATGAAATAAAATACAGTACTAACTCCCAGTAGTTCATTTTCTTCCCCCTTAGGAGCAACATGACCTCTACCATAGATCTAATGCACTCCCTGGGTTTATTTATTGAATTAAATCCACATTTTACCAGTTGATCCCATTCACAGGGATGGGGGGGGGATGTAATATTTACAGTACAGGCCACTGTAAGGTTTCACAGCACAGTTGTATGCATGTCTACTCAGGCGTAAGCCCTTGGGAAGTCAATTGGGCTTACTCTCAAGTAAGCATGTATCACATTGCAGCCTTAAGAAGGTAGAAGGGGGAAAGGGGACACACACAAGCACACGATCACAACCACCACGTAACAGCTCAGCACCACAACTGGGCAATTCAAAATGGCTTTAAATTCTCCCCGGTTCCCCTTTTGATTTATCTGTAAAACAACCGGAGGCTAAAATCGGATCCAGTGTTTTCTGTGAAGATGTCAGGTTGCTAGGAGCCCAGCGCCTAGCCTGAGCAAACGGCTTGCCAGCTTACCTGATGAAAAGGGAGTGACACAAATCACAGCCAGCGGGACCGTGCAAAAGGCTTCTTTATTGTAATGATCCAGGTCTCTGACCATAACGCTTTGGACGTATGGATGCATAGATGTGTTCACTGTGATTTCTGCATGCTCAGTGGAGAAAGGAGAAAAAAAAAGGAAAACACAGAGACCTTTCCAGAATCCTCTTTGCTTCTGCCTCCGCTTCCTGTTCTCAGCCTCACTCTATGGTACCCAACATATATCAGAAAACAGCTCATTAGGAGGTGGGGAGGAGGAAAGGGGGGGGAGAGGAGGAGAGAGAGAGAAAAGAGAAGGGGGGGGAGGCAGCACCTAACGTGGCAGCTCCACCTACTGGCACAGAGAATGAATAAATGAGAAGTACCAGTTTTTAAAAGCTAGCCTTGAATCAACAGCTTTGTAGCCGTGTTCCTCCCGGCAATGCACACACACACACACACACACACACACACACACACACACACACACACACACACACAGCCTGATTGACTGAAAAGACAAGACGGCAACAGATACTGCCGGATATATTTCATTTGAAATACTCTGGCTGCCAAAGCTCTCAGCACAATCCTTTTTTCTTTCTTTTTTGCCATGCACACATGACATGGCCTTTGCTATAGGAACATGCAGGAAAGTAGGCCAAATATTTCAGAGCTTCCTCACCAGGTGTGGTACAGTACTCCCGTTTGAGGTTGCCTTTCCATCACCCACGTATTATGGACTACTCTACTGCCTATTTATTTTCTTTAAAAATAATATTAATGCCACAAAGAGGTGACTTGTTCGTTATTTGCTTATTCTGATAACATGCTCCTTTCCCACTTGCTCTGTTGGTATTACCCCCTTCTCTCTCTCTCTCATCCTCCCCCGTCCATTATTTACTTTCCCCTGTATTGCACAGTATGTTATCATTCCCTTCCTGTCCTGGGCAATTCTTCTCTTAGTGTGTGTTTAAGTTCTTCATCCTGACATCTTGCTTCCCTCACTCAAGTCTCCCTCTTGTCATATTTGTGGAAGTGCCATAGCAGTACAGATCATGCCTTGATGCAGAAAGTCCCAGATTTGGTCCCTGGTCAACTTCGTGTAGCTGTTTCAAGACTTTTGGAGAGTAGCTACTGGTCCTTGCCAATAACACCGGTCCAGATGGACCAAATACCTTGACTTAATATAAGGCAGCTTTCCATGCTCTGACCACCTCTTCCTCACTTTGCCATTTTCAACTGCTCAGCACTTTTGTGTGTGAGAGATTTTACATATCCTTCTTCAATCCAAGCCACCTGCTTGGCCTCTCTTCCCCTCTCTTTTCTAATCAGTATTTCCTTTCCAGGTTTCCTCCCTCTGCTTTTTGGTCTTCCCTTTCCCTCTCATTTCTCCAATGGCCCAAGCCAGAACCAGGACTAATTCTAAGCCTGCCTTTCAAAGGCACAGCTAAATGAACTTATTTCAGCGCCAGCGCTTAGCTCTGGGAGGAATAGATGTGAGCATACAGAGTTCATTTCTCTCACCACTGGGTATTCACAACCAGAGGAAACCATTGAGAGGCTTCCTAGGGAGGGGTAATTGGCTCCGTTGTCAATATTGTTGTATAATGTAAGATGATTGTGACTGTGAAAGCACTGTGCTCATTGTTGTTTTATTTTTATTTTATTTTTTAAATCTATGGCTGGTTACTGTTTGTATAGATTAAAAAAAACAATTTAAAGAGAAGGAAAGGAGCCAAGTCAGAGGCTGTGATCTCCAGTTAGCTTTGAGCCCCGACAAGTTTTAATTAAGATGAAGGGAAGGAAGATGACAGGTGAGACACAGTGTACCAGTGGAGAATAGGATCTTCTCCCCACTTCTCCATCTTTCCTCTAGGTATAGCAATCAAAACAAATGAAAGGCTGTGCATACATGGTGCCCTTCTGGTGACTTTCCCTTTCCCCAAGACTCATGCATTTCACGAATGCATCCCAAGGCATTCTAGGACCATTAAGATCCTTCAACTACTGAAGAACGGAACATGGCACCAAGGACACCTAGTCTTTAGAGTCAAAGAGCTAAAGTGATCTCAAAGGTAATAAAGTCCAACTCCCTAAAAATGCAGACAATCCAATGCTATAGCACCCCTGGTAGACGTCCCTCCTGCCTCTGGCTCCGCTTAAAAACCATTGGCAAAAGAGAATTCATCCCTTTCCCAGGCAGCCTGCTCCACACTCAAACATCTCTAGGCACCCCCAAACTTCGGCCCTCCAGATGTTTTGGACTACAATTCCCATCTTCCCCGACCACTGGTCCTGTTAGCTAGGGATAATGGGAGTTGTAGGCCAAAACATCTGGAGGGCCACAGTTTGGGGATGCCTGGCTTACACCATCAGGTAGTTTATTCCTAACGTTCCGTCAAAATTCAGCATCTTGAATTACTTGAGAAACCCTGAAGCAAAAGTAGATGCTAACTAACATATTGGCAAATGTTGGTTGCTTACCTATCGCACAGAGAGCATGCTAACTGACCATCTGATCTGGGCACAACTAGAATGCCGTATGACGGTGACATGCGGCAACAATTGCTGTACGTGCTGCTGTTGCTGCTACCACCACTGAGTGAAACTCCCACAAAGTGCCCACAAATCCTAACAGTTTGGGTCTGCAGCAGGAGTGGAGACACATGACTGGGACAACACTGCAGAGCTGGAATCCCAGTAGTTATGTTGCTGCCATTAGCAATATAGACCAGGGCAGAGTGGTGGAGAGACTGAGGCAGTGCAGGGCAATCCAGAATTTCTGCTGGTGCACTCATTCCATCCTAACCTTGCGACTCACCATTATTATTATTATGTAGTAGTAGTAGTAGTAGTAGTAGTAGTAGTATTTATACTGCCCTATACCCACAGGTCTTTGGGTGGTTCACAATATAAAAACACAAAATACATAATAAAAACAACAACCCAAAATCCCCACCCCTCCCCAACACATTTTAAAAGGGCATTGGATGTCAATCAGCCAAAGGCCTGGTTAAAGAGGAATGTTTTCGCCTGGCACCTAGAGGTGTATAATGAAAGTGCCAGCTGAACCTCCCCGGGGAGAGCATTGCACAAACGCGAAGTCACTGTGGAAAAGGCCCATTCTCATGTTGCCACCCTCCGGACATCCCTTGCTGGAAGCCCAGATCCATGGTGCTGTCTTGCCCAGGCAGCCACTTGGGTATTCTGCAGTTGCGTCAGAAGAAGGTATGAAGATCACTGGTGGGCCTAACGTGTAAGTCAGTCCAGCTGGTTTGTTGGAGATGTCACAAATGGCCTGACTGAAGACTCCACTTAATTGATCTAACTCCAGCAGATTTATTTCTACATATTAATTACTGTTGTCTCTGGGCAACTCCTTATCTCTACCATATCAGCATGGTTTCAGGAGCAAGCATTCACTAATAAGGAGTAGCTATCCAACATGTACTTGCTGTGTACAAATGGCTTGTTAGAGTCATATCAGATTGTAACCGAATTGCAGCAGAATTTGGAAGCAGCTTAGGTGACCACTTTGGGCATCTGGTGAAGTGGGTTTTGGCTCACCAAAAAATGATGATGCAATAAAAGCAAGGAGGTGAGAAACTTTTTGTTGTTGTTGTTGTTGTTGGATGAGGGCCAAATTCTACCTCAGGTAGAAAGCTGAGGTAAAACTCAGTAATCCCAGCAGAAGAATGCAAAGAAGGTTAATGCATAGCTAATCCAAAAGCCTTGATTTACAAGTAGTCAAATACTCAAACTTCATAATGCAATAATGTCCCCATCTTCTTGCAAAGGAAGGTGCTACAATGACACACTTTGTACAACATCAAACACTCTTTCCCACTCAGATGAACAGGGAACAGACCCAGGGATCTGGCTGCATGTGTGCTTGGGTACCCACTTCTGCTTCAAAGACTCTTCTTTGTTTTCGTTAAAACAGACCAACATAACTATCCTGAAATTAAGTGTGCCTTCTATGTGAGTAAATAAATTATTAAGCCACAACTGTAGTGTGCAAATAAACACATTGAACGCAGATGCCTGCATTTACAATAATTTCAGTCTTCCATCTATGACTCATGGGAATAATGATAAAATACATCAAATTCTTTTTCTCCATATTTCTTGACTTTCATTATTGTTTGAAAGCTTTCACGCAATGATTCGTTCCTTCATTAAAAATATGGCATTGTTCACTAGTAAAACTCTTTCTAATTTTCCCTACTAGAGCAAAGAACAGAATTCGACTGAGGAAGAGGAAAGCCAAATATGAGCACCCTCAAGACCTTGAGCAGTTCTGAGTAATGGGGCTCTATATTTATCCAATGCTGCATAGAGGCTACTTATAAAACATATTGGTCACAAGAGGTAATCCCTCTCAAACATGAGGTAATGCTTGTTCCATATAATGAAATTAATTAACCTATTTGGCTTATTGCTAGCTGTAAATTAATTCATGGGCTTAGTAAATCTTTGATTATAGTATTAGTAACGCACATGAGTACTAGAATAGACAGTTGTAGTTCAGGGTTAGGGCTGAGACTCAGTAAACCTTGTTCCATTTCCAAGCATCTTTCTGGGGTCCCAGTTCTGTAAATCCAGGACTGTCCCTGGAAAATAGGGGCACTTGGAGGGTCTGGACGTTTACAATGGTTGGTGTCTGAGATATGGTAGCCCCATCCTTGCTGTGGAAGGAGAAATCCCAAAATGATTGAATAGTTCTGACTGCAAAGCTTCTTCTCTTCAGTAGCTGCCCACAGGCCACCCCGAGGATAACAGAGAATCAGCGCTGCGATTTCAAATTCTGCCATGGGCTGAGAGTGGTGCATAATTGCAATGTTTATGGTTTTTAGAATATTAAGTTATCTCAGCATTGTGGCCAATGAAAGGGCAATTGTAGGCAAAAATTCCCCTGACTGCAGAAATTTGCACTACCAGCTTCATGTATTATATTGACAGTAAAAGCAAAGCCTGGCCTTCTGCTCCAGCTCTTGGATAAATGTCTGCATGTGATTTAATAGAAAGGTTTATTTGCTATGCAGATGACTCTCAGCCATGCTCTGAGATGAGATGCAAAGAGAGATTTATAGCAGAAACTAGCATGCTTGAATAAGCTAAGGAATTATTCCAGCTATCTCAGACTTAAGACACTTAGGCTGCAATCCTAGGTGGCATATCTACTCAGAAATAAGCTCTACCGAGTGGAGTGTGTGTGGAGAATCACAGCCATAAGCAATAAGAAAACTGAAAAAGTATATTTCTCTGACCTTTATATTCATCCCAATAGTGATAATTAATAAAATCAGAAATGAAACCCAGTTGCTGTCGGTGTTGCAGGAAACCTTTATTAGTCTAGATTATTAGATCGATTAGGTTATGTGTCTTGCAGGAGACTGGCTATACTTTTTAAGCTCCCCAATCATTTCCACATATACAGCAAGTTGAGAGTATTGGAAATTGACACTTTGACCCCTTTCAACCTGGCTGCCAAATTCTGCACTAGCTGAACTTTGCAAACCATCTTCAGAGGCAGCCCCACATATAACACATTGCAATGATCTAACCTAGAGGTTATCAGAGCATAGACAACATAAGTTAGGCTATCCCTGTCCCAATAGGTGTGCAGCTAGGCCAGGCATCCCCAAACTGCGACCCTCCAGATGTTTTGGCCTACAACTTCCATGATCCCTAGCTAACAGGACCAGAGGTTAGGGATGATGGGGATTGTAGTCCAAAACATCTGGAGGGCTGAAGTCTGGGGATGCCTGAGCTAGGCCACCCGTCAAAGCTGATGGAAGGCACTCCGGGCCACGAAGGCCAGAACAGCAATGGCTCCAGAAGTACCGCCAACTGCATACCTGCTCCTTCAAAGGGAGTGTATTCGACAGTGCATGCAATGCCTATAAAGAAAAAACCTTGGAGTATTGTGGGTTACCTTGGTTCCAAATTTTGTGTAACGTTGTGCTGATTATCTCTGTGCTGAGGTCCTGAACCATGCTGCATTTGTTTTGATTCCTGATCAGGATTCTCCTCATATCAGACATAGGGTTGGGTCCAGATGTACTCTTCCACAAGCAATGGAGACTCTAATCCAGCAGAGTCCCATTGGAGGAGGTTTCACCAGTCTTCCCCACCCCCACCCCCGTAGATCCTTGAGCAAACTCTCATGTTGTTCTGCTCCTCCAGAGCAGATTTTCAGGGGAACACAGGGGACAACCAAAGGGAGAAATAATAACCAAAACTTGCTTCTCTCCTTTCCTCCAGCAGCAGTGTGCAGGTGTAGCCAACACAGTGGCCTTCAGGCCCTCTGGACTACAATTCCCATCACCCCTGACTATTGGCCATGCTGACTGGGGTTTATGGGATTTGGAGTCCACAACATCTGGAGCAAGCCTATAATTAATTCCTATCACATTACATGGCAGTGGTTTATAGCACAGTTTATTACACTATAAATAGTGCTGTGGATTTCTTTTAGCCATGCTTCGCTCCATTCCTATCCCTGACAAAAAACAACACGTAATAGCTTTCACACATAAGGTTATTTTTGTAACACAAAGGCATTGCCCCCCCCCAAAAAAATGTGGTGTGCAGATCACCTGCACCACTTGCAAAAAAAAGATGTATGAAATAAAAAAGAAGGGTGAAGCATATCAAAGCATGCAGCTTGAGATTCTTGTCTGTAAATTGCCGTTTTAGCAGCGCTGTCCTTGGTGCTGATTTCTGGTCTCTTTATACCGTAACACAGCTTTCCAAACTGTGTGTCGGCTACAGTGTGTAGGTATGTTGCGGGAATGGTCCCCATGCTCCACCTGGGGCTGAAATGGGGTCAATTTAACCTCCGATTTGCAAATAAAACTAATTTACTGTGTCACAAAATGATGCGTGTCTAAAAATGTGTCACCAACATGAAAAGTTTGGAAAGCTCTGCTTTATAAGGATAGCACAATGTTCGAATCGAAAACTAGCTTCAATGCATTAGCCTCAAAAACAAAAAACTCAGTAAAGTTTAAATGATGATCCCTAAAACAGGTTTAGTCTCACTGTTGGCTAAGAGTTTTCCTTTGTAACTGGTCTATGAATCATTGCATTAGCCTCTTTTCTGTATTAGCTAGAACCTAACTTTCTTGATGAGGTGGAGCAAACTTTCAGGAGAATCATTCCAAGTGACCTGCGCTTTTAACTACACTTTTACTAAGGTAGTGGCAGCGAAATTAGATTACAAAATATTAAGAGCCCAGAACTAACCCTAAAAGAACACACTTCTTGCAAGGGCAGTATGCTTAACAGCAAAATCACTGCAGGCAATTAATGCACAAGCTTGCACCATTTAACTGCACACCAATTCATCTAGAATAACCATGACAAGAATATCTTGTTATGAATATACGTTCACAAATACAGATTTGAATCTCCACTTTATCTGCATTCATTTATTGAAAGAGTGAATATTTCCATCTGTTTCTTTTTCAACAACAACATTTTTTTCATTTATACCCCACTCATCTGGCTGGGTTGCCCCAGTCCCATTCTGGGCGGCTTACAGCACATATAAAAACATAATAAAACATCAAATATTAAACATTTCCCGATACGGGGCTGCCTTCAGATGTCTTCTAAAAGTTGTGTCGTTCTTGATCTCCTTGACATCTGATGGGAGGGCGTCACCGCCGAGAAGGCCCTTGCCTGGCTCACTGTAACTTCACTTCTTGCAGTGAGGGAACTGCCAAAAAGCCCTTGGAGCTGGACTTCAGTGTCCCCAGATGAATAAGGTAAACAAAGGGAATCAGAGTATATAGAACAAAGGGAATGAGGAGTATATAGAAGACAGCATATAATGTTCACCCCATTGCTTTTAATGTATGAAGCCTGAATAATAGTTTCACAGTGAGGGATGTTCTCAGCTTCTCTTTTGCAATTGTAGAACCCACCTATCTGGCAACTCCTCAATAGCCAAAATGATTTTTGAAGTGATGTAGACTCTTCCAAGTTCTGATGGTTTATTATAGCAAGGAACATCCCAATAGCACTGACCATGCAAACCTAGACATGGCTACTCAGAAGTGAGTTGTATTTAGTAACCCTGAGTTTCTATTCTCGATATTCTGCAATGACTTATACTATCCTCCCATGCTTGGCTTGATTTGGCTTCCTTGCAAAAGATTGTGTAGAAAGGGCACACAGAGTGACATTCACACTAGTTGCCGTTGGGCTGTGGAACTCCCCTGCACTGGAGACTCCCCAGTCTGACTGAACACCATCCTGAAAGTTATGTAAATATATTCTGATCTGGAGAGGATTGTAGCAAGTTTTCTCTCTATACAGTGGTACCTCAGGTTAAGAACCTAATTCGTTCTGGAGGTCCGTTCTTAACCTGAAACTGTTCTTAACCTGAGGTACCACTTTAGCTAATAGGGCCTCCCGCTGCCACCGCCGCCGCACGATTTCTGTTCTCACCCTGAAGCAAAGTTCTTAACCCGAGGTACTATTTCAGGGTTAGCGGAGTCTGTAACCTGAAGCGTCTGTAACCCGAGGTACCACTGTACAGTGAATATCAGGAAAGAGTTTTTGGTAAAAGGAGGCAAGGCAAACTCCTTTCTTTGTCTTCCAGACCTGACTGTTCCACACAGCAGGTTAAAAACTTTAAAATACCATCAATCCTACATGTGGCTGTATGTGGCATCATCCCAGCTTCTCCAAATGGGGTCAAATCACTTTTATAGCTCATCTCCCATTTGAAATGCTGTAATCAGATGAAATGTTTGCCGTTTCCTTCTTTTAAGGCCAGCATATTTTTAGCCCATAGAATGATTATATGTGACTAAACAATGCAGCTCCTGCCATAGGGGTGTAAAAACAAGGCGGCAGAAAAGCATCCGTTCTTTTTTTGCCAGTAGATGGGGCTATCCCTTAATTTGCTGCCTCATTTTATTTCAT
The DNA here is from genome assembly GCF_965207765.1 of Zootoca vivipara. Taxonomy (NCBI): domain Eukaryota; kingdom Metazoa; phylum Chordata; class Lepidosauria; order Squamata; family Lacertidae; genus Zootoca; species Zootoca vivipara. The sequence goes on along the minus strand of NC_142582.1, from coordinate 26,740,026 downwards.
TATTTATATATAAATCTCTCTCCCTCTCTCCCCCCACTTGCCTCTTTCTTTTTTTTCTTTTTTTATCCCTCACCAGCATTTTTTTCCCCCTTACGGATGTTGGGGAACACAGAGTGATTCTCAAAGGAAGACGCCAGGGCAGAAGATTACTGCAAAAAAGGGTTTCCTTTTTTGTTTTAGGGTTGGATTGGTTCGTCAATGAGACAAGTGTAAAAATGGGAGACTTTGGAAAGCTACTATCTTGAGGAACCTGAACAGCTGAGGCAGGAAAACCCATATATGAAGATCTATGGATAATGGCATTGCTCGTCCTGTAATTCATCATTCTTCTTCTTCTTTCCAGGTAAGACGATGGACTTAAAAGAGAATATTTCCTCTGCTGGCTTTGTAGCAGTCGCACCGTCAGGCCAGCTTATTGATTGTTCCTCTCTCCTGCTGGCACACCTAGCTGGCAATTAATTTTAGATGCATGCAGAACACAAACGGCATCATTTTGGCAGGGTTTTTTTTTTTTTTTGAACAGAAAGCCATTTAACATCTTGCCCATCGTGTTTCTGCTTTCCTCATTAAAATCTGCATTTTCTGGAAAGCACGGGAGAGATTTCCCCCTTGCAAACCTGTGGTCATAAGCTGTGGTTGCTGGTCCTCCTGTCAGCTACAAGTGTTAACGTTGCTTTTGTCCGTCTCCCCCACTGATGCTTTGGTGGATTTATTTGATGCACACAGACAAAAAAGAAAAAAATGGTGAGAAAACAATGGGGCAGATCAAGAAAACGAGGGGAGAGGGGGGCTCATCAGAGTGTGGCAGGGACGTGCTGTTCTTCTGGAACATCTTCAGCGCGGCAGAATGCTGCTTTTGTAATATTAATTTGTTCTCTTGCCTCGGCGTGGCATATTGTATTGGCTGTACCGTTCCATCCCAGGGAAACAGTCGTCTTCACATAGGAGACATTGTGAAAAAGAAGAGCAGCAGGAGGAGGGAGGACACACATCAAGTATCTGAACAGTGTAGCAGGTTCTGCAAGACACACCTAATGGCTAAACCTTTCAACATGCTTGCAATTCACCTTCCTTGAAACAGGCTGAACTCCATCTTTTGACAGGTACTGATATCTCACCTGCCCCACCCTGCATTATGTGTATTATTCAGATTGTTTGGACCTGTGGGCTTCTCAGAAGGCAAATGCCACTCCCTGACTTGTCTATTCTCCCCCATTTTCCCCCATTTTGATTTGAAAGCAATACATCGGGGGCTTTGTGGGTGGGGAATCACAGGTAAAGCTTGATTTTGCCCAGTAATGATTCACAGAGAGAGAGAGACCAGCAATGTTATGTGCAATCTGCCCACGGAGAAAAAACCCTCGCTCTGTATCCTTCAGCAGTAAGCAACCGAGTCAGTATTCCGGTGTCTGTGTCAGAGGCTGTCACAGCAACCGTGGTTTGCCAGTTTAATTACATGGGAAGCAGGATCAGCCTTGGCCTCCGAGAGATCCTTTGGCGCATATGCATTTTAATGAGATTTCCACCGTAGCTTCTTTTTCTTCTTCTTCTTCTTCTTCTTTTCCCTTGGGCGGGGGCAGGAAGAGAGGTGGGCTCTTTGCATGTTGATGCGCTTGGTTGATTCCAGAGCCGAGCACTGATTTGGAGGGTGCTGTGTGCAGCACTGTCATGGCTAGAGGGGAAATGCAGCTGTCTTCATGAGATGGTAAAGGATCCGCCCTTGTTGGGCAGGAAGTAGGGAGGAGGAACAAGTGTTGTTCCTGGCTGATGTGCCTGGGATGGGTTTTGTATACGAGAGGTGTTGAATGCCAAGCTGAACATGATGCGTCACCATCACCTTTGACCTTTTGTGCTTTCAGCCATGCATTTATTTATTAAGTGCAGGTACGAATCTAAGACTCCAATTTCCAGTCAATGGAGTCGTTCATAAATAGGGTATGCGTGCATCTAAAGCTGCACAGCAGAATCTGAGGGAACACAAGATGGGGACATAGATAGAGGAAGATCAATGTGTTAGTGGGAAAAGCAGGGGCTGTGTTTTTTTCGGCTGGACAGAGATCTAACTAGCAATTAATTCCATGACAGGCAGCCATGTCTGTCTTTGGCGTTAAAACGGCAACAGCAATCTTGAGGCACCTCAGAAATGAACAGATTTATTGGGGCTTTTGCGGGAAAGAAACCATTTCAAATCACACAACAAACACCTGTGATTCTACTTCTTCAGATGTTTCAGTCACAGGGCCCAACTAACTACACTTGCTACACCTCTTCTGGCATCACTCTTCATTAGAGTTGCCAACTGACAGCAAAGCAGACCTTGCTTGCGCCTGTGTCTTTAACAAACAAGACTTGCATAAATCATGAGGTAAATATCTTACTTTTCCATGTATAAGACTAGGTTTTTTCCTTTAAAAAATATGCTTAAAAGTGTGGGTCGCCTTATACATGGAGCCATCTCTTTGCTGCAGATCAAAGGGAGGTTAGATGCATAGGAGAAGGGGCCACCACAAAAGCAGGTAAAATGAGGGGGTTTTTTGAGCCAGAACTCACTGGAACTCCATTCTGGCACCTCTCAGGTGGGTGCCATTGCCATTCTAAGAGGTGTTCATGGTGAGTTCCAGCACCTCTCTTTTTCTAGAAAATAGCACTGGGTAAAACTACCCTTTATTTAGATTTGCTATGTCCCAAATGAATATGTTTGGCAGAGTATTTTCTCTAGTTACTTGGTAGTACCGCCATGGTTCTCTGCAGCTGAAGTACTAGGCCTCATTTTACCCACTGGAATTAATATAATTTAGATGCAACTGACTTTCTTATAATCAAGGATTGTGAATACAAGTAGGAGCTGTTGGCACCATCTATCGTGGGCACGTTGTCCCTCTTTGTGGAGCCCATTTGGCTCTCTGGTATAGCCCTGTGCTTAGGGCAAGGAAACAAGCTGGAGAGACAATTCAAATGTGGGTGAAGGAAAACTCCAGCCAAATGCAACTGAACACTGGTGAGGCTTATCAGAGAGCCTACCCAGTTGGCAGTAAAGGCAGCAAAGGGGACATACTTTGCTGCCTCCCCTGCCTCTGCATTGTGCTGACCAGAAGAGTTTCCCCAGGTACTGCAAGTCCTTTTACAGCCTGGCTCAAAGGAGGTGACAGAATTGATGGTAGCTTACTGTGACTTGCTTAGGATAAGTGAGGATAAAATCACTTATAGAATCATAGAATCATAGAGTTGGAAGAGACCACAAGGGCCATCCAGTCCAACCCCCCTGCCAAGCAGGAAACACCATCAAAGCATTCTTGACATATGGCTGTCAAGCCTCTGCTTAAAGACCTCCAAAGAAGGAGACTCCACCACACTCCTTGGTAGCAAATTCCACTGCCGAACAGCTCTTACTGTCAGGAAGTTCTTCCTAATGTTTAGGTGGAATCTTCTTTCTTGTAGTTTGAATCCATTGCTCCGTGTCCGCTTCTCTGGAGCAGTAGAAAACAACCTTTCACCCTCCTCTATATGACATCCTTTTATATATTTGAACATGGCTATCATATCACCCCTTAACCTTCTCTTCTCCAGGCTAAACATACCCAGCTCCCTAAGCTGTTCTTCATAAGGCATCATTTCCAGGCCTTTGACCATTTTGGTTGCCCTTCTCTGGACACGTTCCAGCTTGTCAGCATCCTTCTTGCATCCGCTGAGACCTTGACTCCACTGTTACAGCTGATGAAGCTCAAGGCTGTGGACTGGAACCTCCACCCATTTTTGTGCTTCCTTCACAGCCCTCAGTTTATGGGTATATCATGGAGTTTCACAGGCTCTGCTCAACCACCTGAATCCTCCCTGTATTACAGCGAGCAACCACAGCTTCAAAAGGAATGCCCTCTACACCAGCTGGAAAATTTGCCAGAACCCTCAGTAATCCACCAGTTTCTGTACACGGATCATTTCAATAGGTTTCCCACTCCTTCAAAGGAGTAAAGCCACTGACAGCCTAAACCTCAACAGGAAGTGATCATGAGCATATTCCTGCACAACTTCAACTCAGCTCAGGCACCAGTTAATTCTTGGCTGAATTGGAACTGCATATTAAAGACGTTTGTTCTTCCAGAGGATCCACTCCGCTGTTCTGGCTTTTCCTAGTGTCCTGCCCATCACCCCTATTTCAAAACATTAGAAGTGCCGCTTTGTAAATTGGCAGGGTACTCTTATGCAGGTTTATCCAGAGGTAGGTAGGTTCCCCATTGTGTTCAGTAGGGGTTTGCTCCCAGGTAAACTATTCACAGAACGGCAGCCCCAGCCTGGTGTTTGGCAAAAGATGCCTTAACATGGTTCCAATTAAAATATCTAAAATCCAATGCTCCCATTTTAAATGCCAATTTAATATCACACAGGGGGAAAATAGAATGTCTCGGAAGTGAGAGGGTGCTAAGCCAGCTGCAGACATGAAGCTAGCCTGGTAGGCTGTAGGAAGGTTTAGTTGCAGGAGGTGATCGTGCTGCCATATGCACACAAGTATTCCCTGGGGAGGAATAATCCAGCTGGCATGTGCTATTGAGCAGCACAATATGCGCTAGCAGACTTGAATCGTGTTGGCCGCAACATTTTCCCCAGGCTAAAGAGCAAGGTCCACTGCAAGCTGCATTTCTCTTATTGCAAACATGTTCCATAACGCGTTGTTATTTCTCTTATGATCAGAGCTTTTAAAGTTATTGGAATCTTTCGCGGTGGAACTCAAAGCTGACCTGATGTATGCTGGATCCATTTCATAGCCCAGTTCTACTTAGATAGGCAGGATGTGGAAGGCATGCCGCCATACACATGAAACCCAACAGAGAGCAAGATAGGAGGACCAGGCAGACCAAATCAGTAGTTACACCAGAGTTCACCCCAGTGTAGCTAACTGCTTTCCTGTGCTCCTTCAGCAGGAATATCAACACCACAGTAGCCATGAAAGGTACTCCCAAGTGAATGTGCACAAGGGATTGATTTGTGTGTGTGTGTGTGTGTGTGTGTGTGTGTGTGTGTGTGTGTGTGTGCAACACACACAGGTGCTTGAAGCTCTTGCTGCCATCTCCACTACCCACCTCCCCTGCCCATCTAAAGAACCTCAAACATTACCAGAGAAAGGAGGAGGAAAGGAGGCTGCAGCAAGAGTGATGCAGATGCTTGAAGCCTCCAGTTCCTGCACAGGGAAGGGATGGTTTGTACATGTCCCAGCATCCTCCACACAGCAGAAATTGACTAAAGAGTACCCTTTGTGGGAGATGCCGTCCCAGAGTCTCTTCACTCTGTACGGAAAGGATGCTTCAAACACCCATACCACCAGCCCTTCCATTTCTTCTCTCCCAAGTGTGGTTTGTGAGCCCTTGTTTATGTTCTGGAAGGGCACTGATAATTACACGCAGGTTCCCGGCACATGCATTTGCAATGCAACAAATGCATTTGTGACATGTGACAACCTGCATGCACATTTCACCATTCTTCACCCACATACTCCTTCTTAGGTAGCAGGGGAAAGCATCACATTTGAATTTTCTTAAGTAGGACCTTCCAGTCCAATGGTCTGGTATGAACTTGTGAAAGAAACATACGCTCTTGCAGAAAGGCAGCTGCTCTGACTTAATGTAGTGTGATTAATATAAGGACAGAAGAAGACTGTCTTTAACCCCCCCCCCCAAACTTTGTCAATTCCATTGATTTTCAGCTGACCTATGGTTGTAAGTGCTTTCACTTTTTGCAATTTTTTTTCTTGCTCTTTTTCCACGTGCCTCTTGGCTACTTTGAATTTATATGCTGGCTGGGTGGGGAATGCTCCCATTTCCGCACTTTTCTTATTGCAGTTGGTGAAATAAGATAATTCTGAGCTTGGCAGTGAAGTGCTTATCGTGAGACAAAAGACTGTGTTCACACAGCCAAAGTTGGCTTGGGGTTGGCCTGATGTGCTGCTGTCCAGCCCCATGCTGGGTGTATTCAGAAAACATGCACTAAAACAGGGCTGTTTGACAACAGGGTTGTGAATGTGTGATAGTAATGGCTTCAAGTTTCTGCAGACCCATCACTCACACCCATTTACTGCTATCTTCCTGCATGATTGCCTCATTAAACTGGCATTTTGTCACACATTGCCCAGTAATCAAAGTATCCAGAATGTTTGCTGGTTTCAGACAAGCTGCCCAAGTGCTATTTGACACAATCCAATGGGTGTTTACTCAGATGGCAATCCTGTCAGTGTTCAGTGTGGCTTAGTCCCAGAAAGTGTGTGTGGCAGAACTGGGGAACCTATGGCCCTCCAGATATTGCTGGATGACAGATCCCATCACCCATATGCAGCTGATCAGATTTCAAATCCAACAACATTTGAATCCAACCTCAGCTTCCTCACTCCTGATGTACTGGAATGCAACCTTAACCATAGCTGCCAAGTTTTCCCTTTTCTCGCGAGGAAGCCTATTCAGCATAAGGGAATTTCCCTTTAAAAAAAGGGAGAACTTGGCAGCTATGACCTTAACCATCATTAATTTAGCCAAGTAGCATTTTCCAGTTATCTTAAGCACATGTTTAAAATCACACCCTTTTGTTCTGAAATGGGTAAGAATTGTACTGGACTGGACCAGATTTGGCCAAGGTGCAACAAAACAAAACAAAAAACACCTGGAGAAAAATAAAAAAATCTTGTCCCAAAGAATTCCTGGTGGAAGAACAGCCAGTTAAGTAGATATTAGTCAGCAGGACTGTCACCTGGCTATTTTATTATGGCCTGGATGAGTGCTCTTGATGCAATGAAGGCTTCTGGTGGCAGGGCAGAAAGAGGCAAAGGGAGAAGGAGTTTTTTCAAATTCCTCCTTCAATCCCCACTGTTCTGGAGGGCACCCCAATGTCTCCAAGCAGATGATTAAGAGGATGGAGTGGAATCAGCAGAAATCTCTTCTCTCCCTCACCCAACTTTCATCAGCATTCCTGCTTACATGAACTCAGGACAGAAGTCAATTATTATCCTTTTCTGATCAAAAATGTGTTTCCACCATTTTACTAGCATGTTCTATCTATCTATCTATCTATCTATCTATCTATCTATCTATCTATCTATCTATCTATCTATCTATCTATCTATCTATCATCTATCTATCTGAGAAGCAGTAAACAGGCCCTCGAGGGGAGGGGAAGGAAGGGGAGGGGAGGAGGAGAGAGAAGGGGAGGGGAGGAGAAAGGTAGCAGAGGGAGATCAATATGATCAACTACTGGAACAGAGAGTTCTTAGCAGGGCTTTATATTTGGTTGCTGGATGTCCAGACTGATCGTCCCTTGATGGTGTTCTTGCTGGGATGGAGGTGACGATCAGAAGGTGTTATTGCCCTTAATGAAACCACAACATATACTTAGGATGAAATTACTTTTTAAAAAAGGACCCAGACTGACTAAAAGGAAGAAAAGTAACAGGATAGCAATACCAGCTGCTCCCAAGACAATTGATAGTCGGCGTATTCTCCTTTTGGTCTATGCCAAAAGGTTTTATTGACCAGAGTTGTTCGCATCCTACCCCTTGCACATAGGCATGCAAGTTCTGAGCTTAATGGGCAAATGTAGCATTTCTCAGCACTAATAGGGTGCCCCCAGACTCTCAATATTTTGCAGGAGGGATTCAAGTGCATGCTGAAGTAGATTTAAGTGCCTGTGGCGCAGGAAATACACTTAAAAAGAACTTTGAAAAGTGTGGAATGAACAAATGATTAATGGGAAGACATCTAAACACCCTGAAAGCAAATCAGGATGAATGCAGGATGTGGGTTCATAGATATATAATCAGAGCAAAAAGACAGAGCCCCTCCAGGCTGGTGTATTTTTGCAGGTGTGTTCTGCAACGTGTCATTGACACAATAACGGTGTATTACAGCTGGATTTATATTGTGCTGTCCACACACCGTTCTGCTTTATTAGCTATTCTGTGATGCATCCCTACTACTATCTCCCTGTTGTAGCCCAACAGCGAACTCTTGTGCTATAGCATAACAAAAGTGGGACAACACCCCTTCTCAGAACATTTGTGGTATAAAAAGTTACAGGATTTCAGCAGGGACGTGCATTAATTGGAAACAAAGCAGTGGGCAGGGTTCAACTAAGGAGTTCTATCATCGGAAGCACTGCACAAGGACGTCCACTTGCTCAATGGAGCTTTCCCCTCTCTACTCTCTGTAATTGGCTAAAAGAGGCTGAGCAAACCCATGGAATAGGATGCAGGGGGTTGGGAAGGGGGAATCATTCCATCTTGAAAGCCAAAAGCCAAAACAATCGCTTTAGCACTGGACTGAATTCCTTCCAGTATGCCCACACCCCATTTTTTTTTGCAGGTGCCAACCGTACTGAAAAGTGGTATCGTGTATCACTGCCCCAATGCTTTCATGAGCATATGTCATCATGGATGCATGGTAAAAAGGTCACCTGGATGGGAGCCAGAGTCCAACCCCCCCCTCCTTTTAGCTTTGCTCAAGTGAATCAGGATGAATGCTGAATAAACAGGCCACAGGCCTTCCAGAGGAGCCCTAAATTATTCTCCTCTAGCTGCAATGGAGATTGATTTTTTTTCTGTGCTGCAAAATAAGATGCTATGGGAGCATTCCTACAAGTATGGAATTACTTTTACCAACATAGCAGTCCTGTTACAAGAATAATTGCATACAGTGCACTCTAGGATGGAAGCTGGCAGTCAGGGAAAGGACATTCGTCTATGACCCCTATGCTTCAAGGAATCCTTGACAGCAGAAGCCAGTTTTGTGGGGGATTTGAAACGAGAAGAAATGCTGACTGTGCAATACTCGGGCAGGAGCAATCCATTTATCTTTGTTTCACAGTCAAGGAAACACATAATGGCTGATCTTGCATACTTGTAAATACTAAAGCCAGCTGTTACTCAGTTCTGCCTCCATCTTTAGGGAAAAGACACGGGTTCTTTTGGTAGACAGAGAAGAGGAATGAATACAAACTAGGCAGTCCTTATATAAACAGAGGTTGCTTTTAGGTCGAGTAAACAGAAGCCAAAATGAGGAAAGTAGGTTGGAGGGGATGATCACCAAGAAAAAGAATAAATTCCCATCTTCAGGTAGTATCCCCCAAGTCACAAAATAAAAGGTAGCCATTTTGGCCCATCAGAAAAATCCCAAAAGTTTTATTAGGACAATAGCTATGCAAGGCAATCTAAAACGTTGCAAAATTGTGTGCAAGGTTTCAAGTTGCCCAGAATTCATCAACCGTCACCAACCTGGTGTCTTCCAGCTATTGTGGGCTATAATTCCCATCAGCCAAAACAGCAGCAGGGCACCAGGCTGGCAAAGTCTGGGATACATGGGATATCTGGGGGGGGGGGTGGGGAGGAGAGAGAAAGACTGCTGAAAATGAGGACTTCCATAGCTCAATTGGTATAGCATGAGACTCTTATTTTCAGGGTTGTGGGTTTGAGCCCCACATTGAACAAAAAAAAAACAAAACAAAAAAACTCCTGCAGCAACAGAGCTACCAATCTGATGGGTGTTTAGGTCTAGTGAGTAAAAGTTACACAAATTAACATATAGTTCCTTCCCCTTCAAAAAATACCCATAGAGGCAAGTGGAAGGAGGCACATACAATTCCACCAACAGGCACATATCACCTTTGCAGCTTTGGGTTCTTTGTTTGTTTGTTTTTAGTCTTCCAGGTATCAGATCAATTTATTCTGGCCCTCCTCAACCTGGACAACTCGTAACTCACATTGCTGAGTTCCAACTCTCATCCACCTTAGTCAGTGTGGCAAACTGTCAAGGGCAATGGGAGCTGTTGTCCAAACCATCTGGAAGGCACTGAGTTGGGGAAGGCCGATTCAAACCATTGTTTGAATATACCTGCAATTTTGTAGCCCAAGACTGCTGGGGGGGGGGGTTACAGGCGAGACGATGCAATGGTTGCATACACAAATATATGCATGATTAAGGGTGCCATCCTATGCAGCTACTTGGCAGGAAGCCCCGTTGTACTTTGTGGGGCTTGCCTCCAAGGAAACACAGGTGGAATTGGTCTGCATGCTACTCTGGCTGGCATAAATATGAATGATATATCACAATATATCACAGTTGCAGAGTAACTGCAGTCTTTAATGCTCTTAATAAACTCCCCCTTCCCACGAGTGTTTTCCAACTATTTATTATTAATAAAAAGCAATCTGAAGGCAGCCCTGTTTAGGGAAGCTTTTAATATTTAACAGACCATTGTATTTTAATATTTTGCTGGAAGCCGCCCAGAGTGGCTGGGGAAACCCAGCCAGATGGGCGGGGTATAAATAATATATTATTATTATTATTATTATTATTTCCAAGGGCATCACAACTTTTGTGATTGTAATATGTACAGTGATGCCTCGCAAGATGTAATTAATTAGTTCCGCGAGTCATTTCGTACTGCGAAGATTTCGCCTTGTGAAGCGCGGTTTCCCATAGGAATGCATTGAAATTTAATTAATGCGTTCCTATTCGTCTTGCGAGTCACGGCCATAGAAAAATCCGTCTTGCGAGTCACCAAAAAAATCACGAATCCCTTTCGTCTTGCGAGTTTTTCGTTGCGAGACGTATTCGTCTTGCGAGATACCACTGTACTTGTACAGTACTTCTACCAATTGTCCTTTATGTTAATTAGCTGGTCCCCAATGACCTGAGACAATGTGTTGGCTCTGTAATGGAGCCAAGGGCAGACCAGTACCATTACAGTGTGGCGGCTGTGTGTGTGTGTGTGTGTGTGTATATATATATATATATATATATATATATATATATATGCTAATATGCTACGTGATATAAAGATATTGATCTTCAGCATCATGCCAGGGAAGTGGGCCACAAAATATCTTTCCACTCATAAGTAGACCAGAACTCCCTTGGCAGTGGGCCTGAGTTTGTGTTTCTAATCTTTGATATCTGCAGTAATTAAGAAGTATAGCAAATTTTAGAAGTAGATGATCATACGTTCCTACCCATTTGGAGTTAGAAAGGAAGAGGACAGAATCTATGCAATATAAAAACACAAGAGCCCTGCTGGATCAAACCCAAGGCCTGTCTAGTCAAGCATCCTGTTCTCACAGCAGCCAGCCAGCCAGATGCCTACGGGAATCCCAAAAGCAAGACATGGGCACGACAGCACTCTTCCCACTTGTGATTCCCAGCAACTGACATTCAGGGACATACTGCCACCAACAGCTGAAGTAAAACTCATAGATAGCCTTATCTTCCACAAAATGCAAAAAATAAAATAAAAAATCAATCAATGGTGGGAGTGGATTTGAGGAATTAAAACTGAGAATTCTAGGGTCTGGAATCATGTGAGAAGGTTGGTATTTAGATGCTAAAGATTGACGCTGGCTTCTGGAGTGCCAATAGGTATCACTAGAGCTTCTTTTTTTCCAGCCGGAACCTTCCAGAACTCAGTTCCGGCACCTCTCAGGTGGGCCCCAGAGGTCCCAACAGTGCAGACAATGGCAAGTTGTTCAGGATGTAGTGTACCTTAATGCTGAAGGAGTAAAGAACCCCAGTCTGAGCATTGCTGAAAGCAGAACCATTCTTAAATGCAGTCCTCCTGCCACCATGTCAAGTCTGCAATAATGCGAACATTTACCTTAAGATTAAAGCCCATCCAACATAATGGAACTTACTTTTGAGTTTGGGGCAAGGCTGCAAGATGTATTAATATATTTAAACTTCATTTGGCTTTTTGGGGGGGAGAGGGGAGGAGTGCTAAATCTGAAATTGTCAGCAATTTGTTCCCTTGGCTTGTATCACCACCCTTTTTGACTCTGAACACCTGTCTACATTTTTTAAGGTCTCAATGTTCCACTGAATGACAGAGTTTCACCTTCCAGGTGCCATCTCATCTTCCTAAGAGAATCAGAATGCCTTACCAGATAGCTTAGTTCAGGCATCCCCAAACTTCGGCCCTCCAGATGTTTTGGACTACAATTCCCATCTTCCCCAACCACTGGTCCTGTTAGCTAGGGATCATGGGAGTTGTAGGCCAAAACATCTGGAGGGCCGCAGTTTGGGGATGCCTGGCTTAGTTGGTTAGAGCTTGGTGCTGATAACACCAAGGTTGCAGGTTCAATCCCTGAATGGGATGGCTGCATATTCCCACATTGCGGGGGATTGAACTAGATGATCCTCAGGGTCCCTTCCAACTCTACAATTCTATGATTCTCCCCTCCACCACCCCTCACTTTTGTCATATTAAATTGCCCTGTGACCTGTCCCAAAGGACAGCTTAGGTCTTCAGGGTTTTCATCTTCATGAATTCCTGATTAATCCATTTATCTTAGGAAATTCAAATCATTCAAAGCAACGGGGATGATACGAGGAAGCCCAGCCAGCTGTTTCAAACATTTTAAAAGCAGCGTTTTTTAAAATTGAATTGTGGGCCAATTAGCCAGTCAATTTTCCTTTAGATAAAAGATGACAAACACAATAAAGACCCGCTTAATGTTCCCTAATAGTGTTTTGTATTGCCTGAGCTTTTCATTTAGCAGTCCAACCAATTTCCCAGGCAGGACTGTAGGGATGGTAAAGGAAATGCTCCTTCCCGCAGAAAACTCAAAAGGCCTGATAGTTTTTAGAAGTTACTTCTGCTGAAAGAATATGAGAAGGGCTGTTTGGAAACTCAAGCACCCCTCTCAAATTCCTGTCAGCAGAATTGAGGCAGGCAGAGGTTGCTCCTTCAGCTACATACCTGGTCCTCAAAGAAGCATAACATATAGATGGCGGTCCTCTCCTTCTCTCAAATATCTGTAAAGTGAAGATGTTCTAGTGGGATGATGGGCAACGAATTACATGATCCCTGGTGGAAGATGTAAGTGACCATTTTAACGTGGAGAGGCTTTCCATCCTGTCTTCTAAGGTAACTTATTTGCTGATCAGAAGTAGGAACTAAATCCACAGAAAACTAGCCTGAAGATCAGCCAAAGAGGATCAAAAGGTATCAGAGGAATATGCCCCAAATAGCTGGTCGCCAATACCACTGTGACAGATGAATTTTGCATCAGTGGTAGTTTCCAAACATTGTCAGCTGCAACAGTCTACTTTCTTTTGGAAGGGGGTGAGGGTTCAGGGATTTCACCTGCATGCCCCACTTACACTGTTGAAGTGGAAGCTATTAAAGAAGAAGCCTATGTGATTCAGGTTTGTTCTCTGACTGCCTTTGTGGCTGACTTGCACAGTTTGTGACCTGCCAGACTGCATGAAGCCAACCAGGCATGTATTTTGGCCTGCCAATTACTCAACATCCAGCTGTGTTTGCAGTAGGTGGGCTATCATATATGGATGTTAGGCTGTGTTTGGTTTGGCAGAGCATAGTCATGGTTTCCCAAGTTTAGGTCTCCAGCTACAGTTCCCATCATCCCTTGTCACTGGTCCTGCTAGCTAGAGACCCAAGTTCGGAAGACCTTGGCATAGATTATGCAAATCTGTTCTATGCTGATGTATGAACTGGTTCTGAAACCCTAGTATTTCTCTCTCTTCCCCCCTCTTCTGCCTTATTGGACTCTCATGTGCTCTTGTCTTGCCCATCTACATAGCAAACTGAAGGCAACAATGGAATGAATGTGGGCCATGCGGTGCACATGAGAGGAGTAGGTCACACTATCCAAATTGTAAAGCTGTCGCCCAATGTCTTTCTTTTAGTGGACAGACATCGTTTTGCAAGACGAGAGGCTAGAACATCATATATCCATAGAACACAAGCTACTTCAGAAAACAAATTTCAGTTGTACAGAACAGACATCTCAGCTCCATGGTTTTTTTTGTTTTTAAATATTGATCAACCTAGTTGCTCCTGAGACTGGAAAGAGGTGCAAGAACAAGGCATAATGAATTAGTCATCCAACAGGGAGCCATTTTTACAGAGATGACACAAAAAAAACCCAAACAAAATAACCATGGTAAGGCTGAACAAAGCTTCTCACAGACCCTCCAAATGTCCCTATTTTCCAGGGATGTCCCTGATTTGGGGAAGCCATCCCGGTTTCTGATTTGATTCCGGAATATCTCGCTTTTCTTTAGGATGTCCCTATTTTCATTGGAGAAATGTCGGAGGGCATAGATTTATCCAACCCCTGTGCTGTCTGAAGGCAATCCTGTGTAGTCAAGGTTTCTTATGTTTGTTTAATATTTAATTATGTTTCTATATACGTTGGAAGCTGCCCAAAGTCCTGGGGCAACCCAATAAGATGTGTGGGGGTATAAATAGTAAAATTATCATTATGAAATGGGATGTCCCTATTTTCATCGGAGAAGTGTTGGAGGGTTGCAAATAGTGTATCACTGGCCAAGTTGTATAAATGACAAGTGAGTTTCTGTTCATTTTTTTTAATTTAAAAAACACCTTTAAATGTGGCCGTGATTATATCTATTTCCATATATTTCAAAAAGCTGTTGCTGGAGTTGGGCTATGATGATTCAAAATGCACTTTCTTGTGAGTAAGACCAGCCGAGAGTGCCAAGTGAGTCAACCATACTAGGTTGGGCACATTTTAAAGGGTACACTGGATTAATGTTGATTGATTCCTGGGAACTGTAGAAGGTTAAGGGTGCTTGGAATTGTAGCTCTGTGAGGGGGAAACTATTGTTCCCAGAATTATCGGGGAAAGTCATATGCTTTAAATGTATGGTGTGGAGATGGCATCTGTTTGTTACAGATATCATGATCTCCTGCCCAGTAATCATTACCAGGAAAAATATTTGAGAACCTCTGGGTAAAAAGATTGCACTGGAGTGAGAATCTTTGCTGCAAGCAAGGATTCCAGAGCCAGAACATAAGACAGAGTAGCGGGGAAAGAGAGAGGCCAGATATTATGTTCTCATAACTTAAAGCCTAGGAAACCAGTTGCTGATTTGGATCAGTGGCTGTATGTGTTTTCTTCCAGTCTGTAGACACAAGTGGATCAAACAGTTTATGGTGCATCCCGGGCAGGTGAATAAAGCCAGGATAAATAAAGCCAGCCTTCTAAAGCCTGATGTTTATCCATGAAGGAGCTGAATTAATTCTATAGGCAGAATTTACTCCACAGCAGCTGGGACTGTGGAGCTTTAGGGAACTGTCACTAGCAGCTTGCTCCCTGGGGGAGAATTTTCATATAGTATCCATGAAAGTGTCATTTGCCCCTGAGTAGGATAATTGTGCTCTCCATATGTTTGCGGAGTTCCTAACTTTCAAGCAAGTCCCTCACAGAATATGTGAAGGCCTCTGGCCTGAAGTTTTTTGGATTTCCACCCCTCCACCCCTGACTTCGAAAGAATTGGTATTAAATATTCGTTTCTCTTTTTTTCTCCCTCTGTGGCAAAATTCTCAAGTTAGAATAGGCTTCATTTTGTTCCACACAAAGTATCTGACTGAAAGGGTGTGTGTGTGTGTGTGTGTGTGTGTAATTTTCTGTCATTCGGAATTAGAAGCACCAGCTTCACAAAGGAGCATTTTCATTATTATTTTTTAAAATGAAGTCAAACTATGTTAACTTCCCCAGGCTCTTATATCTGTTTTCATGTTCAGATATGCTCCATTCTGAAATCTGGCACTGAAGACTCTGGAAAAAGGAACATACATTATCTGAACTAAAAAATAAAATAAAACCAGTCCTCTAACTCAAGATATGGGGACGCTGTGGCCCTCCAGATGTTGTTGACTACAACTTCCATCGGCCCTAACCATGGGCCTTTTGTTTGTAGCTGCCCAGAGTGGCTGGGATACAAGTAATAAATTATCATCATCACCATCATCAGATACGGAGTGCCACTGGTCCCCCATTTCTGCCCTGACTCCTCTCCCTCTGTTCTCCACTTCCTTCCCCAATGTACCATAACCTTTAAAATGGTTCTTACTGGCTTCGCAGCATGTTCACAACACGACGAATTCTAAATATGACAACTTCCTGTGAGGAAAGGATTCCACAGATGCCAGATTGCCACTAGAACATTACCGTCCCATCCAAATAATTATCAGTCGTGCATGCCTCTTTTCCAAAGTGCTTGCTCTCCCTGTAGTGAACTGCCTAGCTGCAGCAGTGTACCCAATGGCCTGGTTCATGCAGCATGCTAAGCCAAACCATTGCTTTGTTCTCAGTTTACAGCTCATGGTTAGTCACCAATTTGGGTTCAGGCAACACACTGCAACCAAGCAATGGCTTAGCTCAGGGGTCCCCAGACTTACCGGCGTTTGGGCCGGTTCCCACCGCACTGATCGCGCGGCGGGCTGGAGGGCGGGGGAGCGCGCGCCTGTGCGGGCTGGTGGGTGGGGGAGTGCGCGCCCGTGCGCATGGGTGCTTACTGGCGCGGCGGCGCGCTTCCAGGGTGGAAAAAGCGCCGAAAATCCGTTGTGCGCATGCGTATGGGCCTCCCCCGACCCGGAAGTGCACCAGAAATGACCTCTTCCGGGTCGGGAGAGGCCCATACGCATGCGCACAAAGGATTTTCGGCGCTTTTTCCCCGACCCGGAAGAGCGCTGCCGTGCTGCGCGCCGTAAGAGCGGGCGGTGGGGGGCGGCGGGGGTTGTCGCGGGCCGGATTGGCAGGCCAATTGGGCCGCATCCGGCCCCCGGGCCGTAGTCTGGGGACCCCTGGCTTAGCTGAATGCAGTGTAGCAGCAAAATGGCTGTGGAGAAGCAAAGCCACCACAATCTGTTGTCCAGGAGCTCACATTTGCTAAACCATGGCTTGGTTTAAAGTGATATGAGAACCAGGCCAGTGACTTCTATTAACACAATTGCAAGCTAAGCCAAACAAGGCAAAGCCACTCAAATTCTGGCTTGTCAGGACTGTTGGACAGTTACATAGCAACACACCTGGCTTTGCTAGTGTAAGTGCATTTAACAGAGAGCTGTAGGAAGTCACTTCTGGTCCTAACAAATGTACCTGCATGGCACACATATTTTCAAATACCTGTTTGTTCTACTCACACATTTACATTTTTAGGCATAAGCCTAAAACATAGCTGCCAAGTTCTCCCTTTTTTAAAGGGAAATTCCCTTATGCTGAATAGGCTTCCTCGTGAGAAAAGGGAAAACTTGGCAGCTATGCTAAAACTGTAATGTGTTGATCTGTGCTCATGATGCTAATTATAGCTCTGATTTCTCTCCCTCTCTCCACTTTTAAATTATAACTCTGATTTAATGCTTTTTATTGTATTTATCTATATATATATAAATGTAAAAATCGTGAAACTGTGTGTTCCACTTTTCTCCGTAACCGCTTGACCAATCGTCCTGAAATTTTGACACAATGATCCAGGCCACTCCCCGAGCGTTGTTGGGGACAAAAATCCCTCAAATCACACACCTGAGCAGGTATAGACCTGGTTTTCCACCAAGTCAAACAGCGCCCTCAAGTGGCGTTATACCCTCCTCCACCCCCTCCCTTCCTGTGAAATCAAAGCCACACCCACAAACCAAATGACGTCATCAACCAAGCAACTGAAACCACCAAGGCGGCCATTATCAGACCCCTAGACCTCTGCCAGGCTCCTAGGCCCCCACTAGGCCCGGGGGGGGGGGGACTCGACTCAGGGGGACTCTGAGGCTCAGGGGGATCTGAAGGGGGCTATTACCCTCCATTTCACAGACTAACGCACAGCAACGCGTGCAGGGCCAGCTAGTGTACATATATAAATATAATTGTAAGCCACCTGGAAGCCCCATCAAGGGCCAAAAGGCAGAGCATAAATGATTTTATAAAGAAGAAACTTTCAGATAAGTTACTGCTGCATATCAAGTTGAAAGGGGTGCACCGAGTGAACTGGTTTTGTGGTGGCTGGAAAGTCTTTTAGACTGGTGAGTGATCTCCATTCCTGCCCACGTCTATCACCATTTTTAGCTTATTTGACCTTTTGTGTACCACCATGAACACCAGATCTGGTGATGGTAGCAGCTGTTGGCACCCACCCACACTCTCTCTGGCTCACATCCTGGGTTGTTGTTTAGCATTGCAAACAAAACTGATGGCTACGTAGAAACTCTGAAATCAGGCAGCACATCACTGAATACCAGGTGATGGGGAACCTCAGTGGGAGAGGGCTGTTGCCCTCATGCCCTCTTTGTTGGCTTCTCAGAGGCATCTGCCTGGCAACCATGAAAAGCAGGATGCTGAATTATGTATGCCTAAGGTCTGATCCAGGAAGGCTATCCTTGTGCTTTTAAAGTGTCTCAGGTATTTACATTTTACACACACAGAGAGGGGGGGGAGTATATCTGAATCTTTTATATACAGTATTTGATGGCATGCACAGAAGACAAAGATAACTTGCCAACCTTACAAGAATTTTACTTAGATGTTTACATTTTCCTATTACAGTGGTCCTCACAGCACACCTCATCCATGTTCCTACCTTGTACACGATGTGCACACATTTAAGTACTGCACTCCCAAACACAATAAACAAGGAAACAGGGACCAAATCCTTTCCCAGGGACCGCATGCACATGCACATTTATTGCAAGGAAATGCAACCCTTGTGTATACACCACTATTCATTCATTCATTTAATTTATATCCTGCCTCTCCTCCCTGACCGTTCGCCATATTCTCCCATCTGGGGCTGATGGGAGTTGGGAGTCCAACCACTGAAAGTCTTGCTGGAAGCAAGGACACTGTGAGGGAAAATGTGGAAGGAATTGCTATCTGAGTGATATCAATGTTTTTGTTCCTCTCCTCAGTTAGTCATCCCTCCTAAGTGTTGCAGCTACAACACGCAAGAGAGCTGGATTTGACAACGGCAGTGCAATTTCTTTGATGGCGGTGCTGACTTTGAAGCTAACTCCTTTCACGTCATTGATCTCCAGAGGTTGCTGGATTCCCAGCCAGCATGCCCAATGGTCAGGGTGGGTGAGAGTGAGAAATATAGGAAGCAGTGGCTTCCTCATACCAAGTCAGACTGTTATTCTGCCTAGCTCAGTATTGTCTACATTGACCAGCAATGGCTCTCCAGGATTTCAGACAAGGTGTGCCCTGGAGATCCCTGTGATCAAATCATAAACCTTCTGAATAGAAAGCAGATGCTAGACCAATGAGCTATGGCTGTAGTCAGGGCTTTTTTCAGCCGGAACTCACTGGAACTCCATTCTGGCACCTCTCCGGCGAGCGCCATTGCCATTTTAAGAAAACAAGGGAGGTGTTTGTGATGAGTTCCAGAACCGCTTTTTCTAGAAAAATAGCATTGGTAGTGGTTGATCTCTAAGAAGTTTCCTTGGTTTGCCAAGGCCTACTCTCTCCTTCTCAAATATTGGAAGACTGGAAAAGGGAGCTGCCACCCCATCCCCAGTTTTTGGTCACTTCTTTAATGCCTGTAGCCAGTGCAATGGCGCCCACCTGAGAGGGGCTGGAACTGAGTTCTGGCTGGGAAAAGAAACCTTGCCTGTAGTACTTGTTACAGGTAGGTAGCCATGTTGGTCTGACGTAGTCGAAACAAAAAAATATAAAAAATTCCTTCCAGTAGCACCTTAGAGACCAACTAAGTTTGTCATAGGTATGAGCTTTCGTGTGCATGCACACTTCTTCAGATACACTGAAACAGAAGTGGAAACAGACTGGAAAGAGAAGTTGCTGAATTGCAACTCATTACCAAGCTTAAAACCATGGAGAGACCTGGTCTGAATAAAGACATTGGATTCTTATCTCATTATACATGATAAAGCTTTCGTTAGCCATCTCACCCCTTGCCTTTTCCTGCAAGACCAATTGCAGTCCTTAACAGTCGTCAACAGGTTTACCACTCCTATCAGCCAATCACCCATTCCCACCCCCCTTCTGAGTAATACCCCTCCCCACCCTCTGACTATACGTAAGGGTCTGGTGTCTTCTGTTTCAGTGCATCTGAAGAAGTGTGCATGCACACGAAAGCTCATACCTATGACAAACTTAGTTGGTCTCTAAGGTGCTACTGGAAGGAATTTTTTTATTATTATTTTTTTGTCTTGCCTGTAGTAGTTTCCACAACAGAACAACTGCATTAGCTGCTGCCATGATTGCCACAAGAGGAAAATGGATATTTATGCTACCCAAGATGCTCTGGTGCCACTTGCCCCCCCCCCCCAAAAAATTGGCTCTTCATGCACAAGACAGACTTCATTCCTACCTCCCATCAGGCCACACTTCTCCCCACCCCCACGGCATTGCTGTGCGTTACCCAGCCAAGGCAATTGTCATACCCACAACGCTACAGGCAAAAAATTTTTCCACACACCTTCCTTCTTTTTTAGCATTGAATTCCACCACCCCTCCTCTGCCGTTCGGATTCTCTGTCTCTGAATTGCTTGCAGCTTCTATTATAGGATGTAGACGCTTCGTTGGGGGTGCGGGTGGGGTATGGCTAAAAACAACAGTAATAATGTCAGGTGTGACAAAACATTTTTTCTTAATGCTAAATTGCCTCAAATCCTATAGCAGGGGGGATTTATTTATTTTTTTTTAAAAAAAACCTTGCTTGCAACCCCCCCCCCCCACACACTGTTCATCTAGCTGCCAGGTCACAATTCCCTTCTGCAGCTTCCAGGCCTGGTTGCTAGGCAACGCTTCCCCACTCCCTTCGCTGTGCAGCATGTTGACTGCTACGGGGTCCCCCCCCACAGCAGGCAGATCTGCTAAGGCAAAGACGTTCTCTTTACCCTGTACACCCCCAAAAATGAAGGAATGGCTTTCCTTACCCCTTCTACCTCACGACCTTCACATTTATGCTTTTTTTTTTTGTAACTGGCCTATTCACCTCAGTCAGTTATCTAAGCATGGGGTTTATTCTACAACACAAGAGATTGCCATAGGGGTAGAATAGGTGGCCTTCGTCCCTGCAAAATGTTTTGTCCTGCTCGGGTTATTTATATGCGACTTCTTCTCCATTATCTCCATTAGCTTGGGCTGGATACCTCAGCTGGTTATAGAGTGTGGTGCTGATGAAGCCAAGGTTGCAGGTTCAATCCCTGTATGGGACAACTGCATATTCCTGCACCGCAGGGGGTTGGACTAGATGATCCACAGGGTCCCTTCCAACTCTACAATTTGATGGCTTTTTGTGGATGCTGTAGTACTTTGGGGGGGGTGTTACCCCTCTCCCTTTTATCATAAATGGTACACATTTTTCAGGTGTGTTGCGTTCTGCCATTTTCTTCACACTGGTGTTAAATTTCCCAAAACAAGATGTCACAGGGCATTGTGTTTAGATCCTATCCTATCCTGTCCTCCCCCCACATTTTATCCTTACAAGAGCCCTGTGAAATAACTCCGGTTGAGAGATAGTGAGCAGCCAAAAGTTGCTCAATGAGCTTCACGGCTGAGTGGAGATTTGAACCCGGGGTCTCCCTAGTCTTAGCCTGACACACTAACTTGCTATGCCACATTGGCATAGTGACAAAAAATCCTGGCATCTTCTCTGGAAGCCCGAACCACAAACCCACATTTGCCGGGGGGCGGGGGGGGGGCGCGGAGAAGCAGTTGTGAACTGTGATCTGTAAAAAGGCACTCTGCACATGCTTAAATTCACGCCAGTGCCCTAAAGATCCAAGACTCAAATGACACCTTGCCCCTTGCATTTGTTAACAGTAGATGAAAATCTCTGGTTTAAAATAAGTAGGAGATTAGTAACTAACAGCAGTTTCATTTTCGTGGCCGTACATCATGGCTATCAAATTAACTTACCTCACATTGACATGGGGCCACTTCATAAAATTGTGGTGAAAGCATATCATGTTCCTTGTGGGAGGCAAATGTATGTTTCAAAAGACATGCACGTGCAATAGGGAGCCATGATTTACTGGCATTTCTCACTTAATGTACATGCCTTAAAAAAAAAACCCACACATTTGCCCTTAGTTTGAGCGTGTCTTGAGACGGCTACATGGATAGGTTCTCCAAAGGGTCAGAGGGCCCCTGCCAAGGGCTGAAATCAGCAGTGGCTATTGTGTCCATTTGCATGGGCAAAACGGGAAGGCAGGGAATCTAAGTCAATGGTGCCAGAGTGGGTGACAGATGGCAAGCAGAGCCAGCTAATTCTAGTTTTGTACCTATCTTCCTCCCTACTGTGTTCTCCAAAGGCAACATGGTGGTTAAGGAGGAGAGAGCTGACTGGTTGTAAGAATGCATGCTCGAACAGCTCAGTTGGTTAGAACATGGTGCTGATAATGCCGAGGTTGCAGGTTCGATCCCTGTATGCGACAACTTTATATTCTATGTCTTAGTCTATGAATAAGGCAGGCAGGTAGGGGTGGCTGAGGGCAGGCTGAAGTTGGTGGGCCAGTGGTGTCCCATGTACCCTAATGGATTTGCCCTCTGCTGGCCGAAATTAAGATCCGGCCTTGCTAGAAAAGTGGGCCAGTTCCTCCAAAAGGATTAGAGCTTCCACTTAAAATCTAAGGACCAAGCCTGAGGTGATGGAAGCAGGCCTGTTTACTTGAGCTGACATAAGCAGAGGGTGGAAGGGGAAGCTGACAAAACAAGGTGCTTCTTCACACATAATTTGATACCGCTATCACAGCTAATAATCCCAATCCATTTGCCGTCCGATGTAGCGATGGCCCAAAGGTTAGAGTGCTTTGCGCAGGGGTAGGGTGAAGATTAGACCTGCTCATGGAGCCGAGGTCTAGGGACAGTGGTCTCAGGATATGAGCTGAAGGCACCTTGCAGATCTGGGTCAGGTCAGTGCTGAGCTGGGTGGCCAACCAGGAACCATGCGTGCATCACTTTGTGTTCCATTGTAGAAGAACGGTGGGGTATCTGTGCAGGAAAGATGGAACGTTTTTGTTTTAAGTTGTCAGCTGCAAGACCCAAATCCACCTTCAGAGGCAGCACCAGACGAAGGCTGGTCATAAGAACTGCCAGTCGGAACAATTGTTCCATCTAGATCGGTATTATCTACGCACCAACTGGCAGCGGCTCTCTGAGTCTCAGCCAAGGATCTTCCTGCTCTATTGGAGACGGCAGGTTTTGGGAACATAGGAAGCGGCCTTGTACTGAGTCAGATGACTGATTCATCTGGCTCTCCAGAGTTTCAGACGGGGCATTCCCAGCCCAACCTGCAGACAGACAGAACGTGGGACTTTCTGCCTGAGCCACACCTATTTTGCCTTGTTTGGTTTGTTTTTTTGGCATGGTAGTGCCTGAACATCCTAAGCTATGACCAAGATTCAGTGATGTGCTAAAGGGTAGGACAATCTCCCTGTAGAATATATTTTGTACGTTAAACACAGAGGAAAAGTGAGGAAGCCATGCCCATACTCCCCCTCTCCAGCTCTCTGTTGACACCTGGAATTCCAACACCATCCATTCTCTGCATTCGTTCATCAACATTTTTAGCAGTGCAGGGTGACTAATCCCATCTGTAGCTGTGCTTGGCATTCTCAGGTGACACAGCAAAAGGACCACGAAATCGCATTCAGCAAATGCCTCTCCTTAAGCAGGAGCTCTTAAATGAGATGCCTGCCGGCCAATCCAGGAAAGGCTTTGTCCCTGTTTGCAAACTTTTAACGTCTCTCTTGCAGCTTGCTACACACACTTGGCTCATTCCCCACCCCCAACTGCAATATCAAAGTGGACTCTTTAATTCATTCTGCACGGGGCTGGTTTTGCACATCAAAGGTATATTTGCTGTGCAGCCTGCACATTTTCTTCACAAGAGCAAAGTACTGTATTATGTGTCTTAAAAATGGCAGTGCTTCCCCTTCCCCCAGCATTCATTGCAATTGCGCTTGCAATATACACCTACAGTTTTGTGGCATCGTTACTTAGCAGCAGTCCATCGTTTCTTCTTCAAATCACTTTCATGTCATGCTATTTTTTATTTTTATTTTTTAGTATTCTTTTAAGGTGGGTGGTTTTTTTCTTAGGTAGTTTTTAGTTGTTTGGGATACGAATGCACACTTCGCAGTATTGTGATTTGTGGTGGGCTGTTTGTTTGCTTTTTTGCGTTTTCAGTGGAAAAGGGTCTTCTCTGCGGTGCCTCCCCCCCCCCCCCCGGTTATTTTTCAACATCAGCTGAAAACATATTTTCACACAGGCATTTGGTGCGAGCCTAGACGGAGATATTTTTATGCATGCCGCTGAACTGTTTCAATGGTTGGATGTTGTGTTTTTTAATCTTGTTTGAAGTCATGCTTCATATTGTTTTGGAGCCTTTGTTGAATCCAAGGAGATGGAGACCAGTAGCCTTCAATGTATGACTGCATGCAAGAGCAATCTAAACAGAATGACTATTTATCATGTTTGAAAATGACAAGTCTGAATCTTGCCAAGTGCCCCAATAAAATGGGGGGGGGTCCTGTTTACTGAAACACATGGAAGGGAAGGATGACTTGCATATTTAGCCACAGCTTTTGCATTTGTTTAATCCTTCCTGGTTAGCTGGTTGTGCCAAATAAATGTTATAGAATTACCAATCATAGAATTGTAGAATTGGAAGGGATCCCAAGGGTCATCTAGTCCAACCCCCACAATATAGGAATATTAGCTAAAGCATCCATGGCAGATGACCATCCAACCTCTGCTTAAAAACATCCAAGGAAGAAGAGTCCACCACCTCCGGAGGGAGTCTCTCCCACTGTCTAACAATTCTTACTGCGTTAAACCCAGGGAGGTGGGCTGAAAAATTTCCCTTGACTTCATTTTTCTGCAGAAAATGTCCCAGTTTTAGAAAGTCATTGGCCTCATTTGCACATCAGTTTAAGGTTTAAATATGAACATGCAGTGTGCTAGTACAAGTACACTCTGGTGAAATCATGGAGGCATTTGCTCCTGCTGGAATTGAAGCATAGTTTAGCTTAGCATTCCTTCTGAACCCTGGGCTTGTGGTTTGTTTTGCACAAAGAAACCATGAGTGGTAAACAAGAAGAAATCTTGTGGCCGGTCCAGAGAGAAACAAACACCAAGCACAGGTTCACTCGTAACACTAAGCTAGACCATGACTTGCTCTCGGGCGAAGCAACAGCAGCAGGAGAGGAGCAAAGCATTGCAATTTCCACAGTCTGCATCAGCCCTACTGCCTATTCATGTTTAAACCATAGTTTTCTTTAACTACAGATTAAGGTGATGTGGAAATGAGGTCAACCTTTTCATAAAATTAACTAGCAGCGCAACAAACGAACAAAACAGCATGTCAGGTTGGGCAACCAAGATAGATACAATACCATCCAAATCTAAAATAAGAGTCACAATTAACTTTTTCCCAGGTTGCTATACCTAGGGAGCCCATCTATTTATGCACACGGCTCTTCATGGTCATGTTACAATTAATATGACGACTGTTTTCAGTGCCTTCATTTGGGTGTAAAGGTGGCGTGCAACGCTGTTGTTCTGCCAGCGCTGCAGACTTCCGCTCATGCCCTGCAACCTTCTGTTTCTCTTCCCTGTGCACCCTCAAAATCTGCTACAGTGTTGGCATACAGTGCTGGATACAACCCTAAAAATCTAATGTGAAGGAAATGCATGCTGCGGAGTTGTCGTATTTTTAAAATATTTACAAGCATACCAATAAAAAACAAGTTTCCAAGGCAAAGCTTTGGATTCCTTCAGCCATAATGCTTCAGCCACATTAACAGTGCGGTTTAAATCCTATGCATGTTTACTCTCACTGTGCTCAAGAAGGTGTTTAGGATTGTAGCCTGTGCATTTTATGGGTTCCACCCCTGCCCCACATAGTTCAGTTCAAAAACTTTTGACTGTTGGGACAGGGGGACTTTTCCACATGTCTCACTGTATTACAGCTTGTAGAATTTGCATCTTTTTAAAGTTTTGCTTTCTAAATGCCAGTACATCTGTCAGGAATGCTTTGGTGGTGTTTCCTGCTTGGCAGGGGGTTGGACTGGATGGCCCTTGTGGTCTCTTCCGATTCTATGACTCTATGAAAGCACTTTTCCAGGCATTTCCAATCTTGCACAGTGCCCCAAAACATACATTTTTGGAGCCGTACTCTCTTCCAAAAAAGTGTGTCTTTTGGGTTCCGTGATCTCATGCACATCACAGGACTCCTGCAGGAACATTGCTGGGAAGTTTTGGGACTCAACATATTTGCTTGTTTAGCCTAGCAAGACCTACTCTGTCAGTATCTCTCTAAGGTCTCTAAAACTGGGGATGCTCAACATTGAACGTGCACAACACGTGGTTTGTTCCTGTGTAGATTATGCATAGGTAACCTGTGACCCTCCAAATGTCGTTGAGACCACAACTCCCATCATCCTTGAACATACAGTAGGCTAGGAGTTGGAGCCCAACAACGTCTGAAAAGGTACGAGTTCTTCATCCCTGCTGCAGATGCCTGGTGTATATGCCTCAGCTGGTAGCTATTCTCAAGGAACAGGAAAGCCGTGAGATGCACAACACAAACCTTCCAACAAGTCCCTGAGCACAGCACAACTTGCATCCCACATGCTCCACACTGCAAACATGGTTGCTTCATTTCCATTTCTCCCAGTGAGTGTATAATAGACGCCATTGTACATATCTGTGCTCAAGATGCAGGTATGCAGATGTATCAGCCACCCTTCATTTGTTTGCTTGTACCCACAGCATTGTACAGCACACGGCAATTCATGTTCATTGCATAGAGCCATCCTAACTTTCACCCTGAACATACAGGGGCGATGAACAGGAAAGTTACATTTTAAAGACCTTTTGCGAAAGAAAGAAAGAAAGAAAGAAAGAGAGAGAGAGACGTTGATAGCAGCACGTGGTCCAAATTAGGTATGGCTATCTAGAGTGTTTCTCTGGGCTGATTTCTGAGTTACACAAACACACCTGCTCCTTGATAAATGTCAATTGTCTGCATGATTGGCTTTAGGCTCCTGCTCTATACTTGTTAGCGATATATCCTGGAACAGAGGAAATAAAAGGGGTCCCCTCCCATGGATGTGAATGCCCGTTCTGATAACAAGCAGGTGTAATATTATCCGCTAGCACACATGTGGCTGTAGATATTTTTGAACAATTTCCCCATTCACATTGTACTCTTAAATATATCATAGGTCTGCAGTTTTGTTCCAGCCCTAGCTAATATTGATTGCTATGGCCTAAAAAAAAAAGCTATGGTGAAATGGCTTTTACCATCTTCGGATTTCTGAAGAATCTGCTCACTCTTTCCATACACAAGCTGCTACCCTCACCAACTGCTTGCTACAGAATACAAAGTTCTGCCAGCACATAGAAGACAAAAGGAGCTTCCTCTGTTTTGCTGCTCAAAGCGAAAGGCCTCTGCGCTCACAGACGTTTGGATGTTGCAGCGCAGCAGTGTGCATGGATTGTGGATGATGTACGGAAGAAGCAGGCCGAAAATCCAGATAATCTGAAGACGTCAACATCTCCTTCACTGTAGGCTGCTGGATTGTTTTAAAATGGATTTTAAAACGTATTGCAGGACTTGCCCACCCAAATGATATAATCGCCACATTCTACCTAGGCTATACAAATGTTTCGATTCTTGTATTCTATATCCACTGTTCTCTCACACTCCAGAGTGCACTTCCTGCCATCTGAGTTTAAATTGCCACCACCTGTCTTATTCATTTTGCTCAAAAATTAAGACCAGAGTTTACTCTCACAAAGGGTCATGTGGCTTTCCCTGTTTTTTGGGTGGCGGTGGGAGAAACAGAGAGTTCCAAGTTACCTATGTGCAAAAGCACAGTTGATAGGACTCTTTTAAGATTATCCATGCAGAAATTAACACACACGAAGAGATTCGGTTTTAACTCCCACAGAAATGCAGGCCCATACATTAATAATCACTCAGCTTTCCTTATGTAACTCTTGAAAATTAACTACCTCGGGGATATGCAGTTCTGTATTTCATCATGCCTATTGGACAGCTCTAAAAGTGCTTTCTGCAGAGAGACAGTGGTTTCTGCAAAAAGACTATCCTCTCTCTCTCTCTTTTCCTATTTAAAAACGTGATCCCGGTTTAGTTCCTGTTCTCTTTTCTTTTAGCTGTCCACCAGTCCTCTTCCCACTACTCTCTATCCATCTTGCTTTGTTGTCAAAGCAACAGGACACAGAGCTATGGAGACAGACAAAATTGCTAGTTTAAGTCCCTTAACCAACCAGAAGCTGAAGTGAGGGCAGGCAAAAATCAATAAGAAAACCTGCCTTGTCATTGGCATACCCAGAAAGCATATAATAGCTCTCCTGTCTACTTTCTGCCTTTAACTGTGAAGTGCAATTAAGACTGAACTTTAAACAAGTTTGATTTTATTCTTCTAACCTGACTAACCAAGTCTCAGTGACATATCAGGAGATAGGCTATTAAATATCTAAAGAGCACCCACATACTGATGGATTTCTCATTTTGTATGAAGGAACAGGCAAGTAGGCTCCTTCAGGAGAGATGGCTCCATTCATTCTTACACACTACTCTCAGTGTATATCCCACCCTATCCTGAAGATCTGGGACAGCCAGTATACTAGGAGAAATGTACAAATACCCTTTTGTATTCCTAGTTACAGGTAGGTAGCCGTGTTGGTCTGCCGTAGTTGAAACGAAAGGGGAAAAAATCCTTCCAGTAGCACCTTAGAGACCAACTAAGTTTGTTATTGGTATGAGCTTTCGTGTGCATGCACACTTCTTCAGATACCAAGAAGTGTGCATGCACACGAAAGCTCATACCAATAACAAACTTAGTTTGTCTCTAAGGTGCTACTGGAAGGAATTTTTCCCTTTTGTATTCCATTGTTGTTGTTGTTAATAATAATAAAGATAAAACTTGTATACAGCCCTTCATCCAAAAATCACAACAAAAAAATGCAAAATAAGAACACAAAATACATAACAAACAAAAAAACCAACAAAAAATCAATACCCCCCCAAAAAAACCCCACATTTAAAAGGCCATAGAATGTAATCAGCCAAAGGCCTGGTTAAAGAGAAACGTTTCTGCCTGCACCTAAAGACATGTAATGAATTAATCTGAACTGAGCTTCAGTTTGTTGGCTCTCGTCCAGTCCATTACCAGGGCAAAACATTCCATAGCTAGAAATGCAAGAAGCATTTAAAACCCACATATTTCCTCTGTATCCTTTTAAATTGAGGTTTATTGCAAATTTATTAGAGAAGAAAGAAAGAAAACCACAAAGCCAGAACAAAAAATACAATACAATAAGCATCTACATATCTTTTAACCATAGTTCCCAAAGCCAGCCCAGAAAGAAGCACAAGACATTGCTTGTAAACACTCCTTGGGGCCACACACAGGTTGTTGGAGCTCCCTGGAGAGGAAATTCCATAGTTTTACACATTTTCTTGATGTCAAGAGACTGAGAGAGAGCGAGAGAGCAGCAGAACATTGTGCATGGGAGATACAGTATTGCTAAGACGTCTCTGATTTCTGCCAGACATGGGTGCCTGTCCCATGCCATTTAAAGCTGTTGCATACACTGACTGAAGCAGTTGTTCCATCAGAAAGTAGACTGTCACAATCTGCAGTTGATGAAACTTCTAGGCCAGCGGTGGGGAACTTGTGGCCTTGCAGATGTCACTGGACTCTTAACCTGCATCGGCTCCAGCCAGCAGAGCCAATGGTCAATATCTAGGCACCTGCGAGTTTTCCACTGTGTCAATCAAGGGCTCCGCTTTGTAAAGTGTATCGCAGCGGCACCCTTACAAAGTCCTGTCCAACGTCGCCACTCTCTCCAGACATATCAAAAAGGCTATGCAGTGCCATATTGAGCATCATCAAAATGTCACCACTCAGCATGAATTGGAAGGAACAGCCAATAGGTGGGCAAGCCTGGCTTCTCTCACCCTAGTGCAGCAACAGTCCAGGCACCCACATCCTCCACCACCTATTGTGATGTGGAGCCAGGGACCCGCACACAAAAGGTCTCTGGAGCCTGATGATGAGTACGCAGTTCAGTCAGACAGGCTCTATAAAGTCACTGCTCCATCATTTATGGCAAGGGATGCTTTTTAGATTCCCTGTTAACAGGAGTTTGTTTTTCTCCTCATGCGATGAAATCCATGCAGTGCACAAGAGGCTTCCGATAGGGGAAAGCTTTCATTCATTTTTATTTTATTTTATTTTTCCCCAAGAAAATGAAGAAGCACAACTTAAGTCTCCACAAAAACAGGTGCTGCTGTGTGCAATTGCACCGTGCGAAAGGAAGGCTGGCTTACAGCGCGTATTCCAATCTATATGTAAAAGCACAAGTGCAACGGGAGGATAAAGATTAGGCATAAGTTTCAGCGCTACTACAACTTTCAGTGAGTTTTCCTGCAGGCACCAGGAGGAGAGGCCACCATCACAGCTTGTGGCAGCGAATCCCATACTTTATTATACATAGCGTTAAAGAAGTAAAGAGTTTTTTTCTCCCCTGTGTGATGTGGGTGGCAACACGTTGGAGCATCTTAATATGAATCATAGAACCACAGAATTGTAGAGTTGGAAGGGACCACGAAGGTCATCTAGTCCACCCCCTAAAAACCTGGAATCTTTTTTTTTTTTTTGCCCAACGTGGGGCTCGAACCCACGACCATGAGACTGAGTCTCATTTCTCTTTCTTCCCGATGCACCATTTGAACTGGAAAGCCTTCCAAATACCGCGCACACGTGCCATATTCCACATTAATCCCGATTGGTCCTAAAACTGCTTCTGTACGCAAACTACCCGCTCCGTTCACCCGCGTCTGCTAATCAGCTTCACTTACATCTTTCTTTCTTGTTTGTTTCTGGTGAACCACGGTGCATCGTTTAGGAGATTTTTTGGGGGGAGCGTAAGAAAACGCCCCCCCCTTAAAATCCTTACTTTGAAACCCAAAAGCCTTAGGGCTTGAAAAACAGCTCAGATCTGAGAGGCTTCTTCCAGCGTCCCCCGCAAAGAGATCTTTCGCCCAACGCATTGCGATCGCGTGCGCGCGCCACCTTGTGGCGTTTCTAGCGCCGAGTGGCCCTTCTTTGCACAGGAAATGCTAGTTTTTACTTCAGTAACCAAGATCCTTTAAGCAGGAAGTTAGGTGTGGTCTGTTGAAGGAGAATCACATTAAAAAATTAAAAGCAACATCACTACTCGCCCCACCCCACCCTCACCCCCACCCCCGCGCGCAAAATAAAGAAGGGAAAAGGATGGTGGCGTTTTTGCTGCATCTTCACGAGGATCGTGTGCCAAACCCCCATAAGTGAACGATCCTAATAATAAGGGTAATAATGCATGACTTATGCGTCTGCAGTCTTGACAAAAGGACCGTGTGTGTGTGTGTGCGCGCGCGCGCGCGCGCTATTTCCTAGACATGGTTTTCTACCCACTTTTCCATTTTTATTCCTAACGCTCCGGTCGCCGCCTTTTTGGATCGCGCGTGTTTTGCCTGTGACAGGGAACCTTTGCACATCGGAGGCGTCGCAGGTGCCTTTCGTCTGCGGCACCAAAACCTGTTTTCCTGGTGCACACCTGCAGGAGTGTGGTGTGTTTGTCTGTGTTACTGGAGACGGAGAGGGAGGAGAGATAGGCTGCAGCTATTCCCCAAAGAGGAGGACTCCGAGGCGCGAAGCCGGTGGACACTTGTTATGTATATACCCTGGGGGCGGGAGATAATTTTTTAGGCTGCGGACTCCCTTGCCGCGTGCCATATTCATTTTATCATTGCTATTCCAATAGATCATCTGGCACTCAAGCTGTTAATCTTCTGTTGCTGTTACTATTTAATTGCTTGGATAATGTGTTTTGTTTGTTCAGGGTGGTTGGTTTGGTTTATATATGTATATAATGTATCTATGTATATATATATATATGTATATAAAAACAAAAATAGGATGTGGCACAGATTATGCTTCGGATTTAAGCTTTAAGCATCTTTTTCATCGGATTATTTTTATTTTTCAGTGACATATGCGTTGAAAAGATTTCCATTCTCAGTTCTGGGAGAGAGAAAAAATAAAATAATTCTTACAATTGAAAGTAATAGGCTTAATTTTTAAGAATAGGGTTTGACTGTTGTTATTAGAGGAAGCCCATAATTCAATTAAGGATTCCTCCCATCCCTAAATCTATGTACTGTAAAGTTATTTGGCGGTGCTGTATTCAAGTGTCCAAGCCCGATTCCTTGCTCTTTGTGTATATATATATCACATTCCTCTGGGTGCAGCTGGAGTGCCATACCACTGAATCTTTTAGGTGACAGTAATGGCCTCTCTGTGGTGGCAACAGCAGTAAACAGGAAGTGAAGCAAATCCCACCCCTCCAGCCTTAGACTGTACCATAATACTGTAATATGGAAATGCTTCTTTTTAAAACGCTCCCTAACTTAGCTGACTCAGCATACCAGCAAAGGTAGCTGCCAGACTATATGCCAGATTTATTGGGGTGACCTTTTGTCACCATAGGCAGCTATTGCCCCCATCGCCACACGTGGAAAATCCCCTTGCCTCATGGCATTTATGTCTTGACAGGACAGCTATTTTCCTAGGACAAAAACTGCTTGACCTGGTGGCTGAAGGGGTATTGCTTACAGCGCCTCCAAGTGTCCCTATTTTCCAGGGACAGTCCCAGATTCACAGAAGCCGTCCTGGTTTCTGCTTTGACCCCAGAATGTCTCACTTTTCCTTAGGACATCCCTAAGGGTATGGAGTTAAGCGACCTCTAAGCCAAGGAGAAAAGTAACTATGCAACCTTTAGAAGACATCTGAAGGCAGCCCTGTATAGGGAAGTTTTTATTGTTTAATGTTTTATTATGTTTTTATATGTGTTGGAAGCTGGCCAGAGTGGCTGGGGCAACCCAGTCAGATGGGCGGGGTATAAATAAGATGATGATGATATTAATAATAATAATAGAATAAAAAGGTAAAGGACCCCTGACAGTTAAGTCCAGTCGCGAACGACAGGGAGCCAACGTTTGTCTGCATACAGTTTTATAAAGGTCATGTGGCCAGCATGACTAAGCCGCTTCTGGCGAAACCAGAGCAGCGCACAGAAACGCTGTTTACCTTCCCGCCGGAGTGGTACCTATTTATCTACTTGCACTTTGACGTGCTTTTGGACTGCGAGGTTGGCAGGAGCTGGGACCGAGCAACGGGAGCTCACCCCATCGCGGGGATTCGAACCGCCAACCTTCGATTGGCAAGCCCTAGGCTCAGTGGTTTAGACCACAGAGCCACCCGCGTCCCATAATAATATAGGCATGCCCAATAGGTAGATCACTAGATGTCTGCGGTAGATCACTGGTAGATCATTGGCTCCCTCCAAGGAAGCTGAACAACTGTGGCTCCCCTAAAAAAAGTAGTTCAACATTTTACCTCCTCCCTGAAAAAACTCAACAACTTTGACCTGAACCCCGCAAAATGGGGTAGATCACTGCCAGTTTTTAACTCTGTGGGAAGATCGCAGTCTCTTGGGAGTTGGCCACCACTGGATAGGACATCCCTATTTTCATCAGAGAAATGTTGGAGGGTATGTGCATATGTGCTATGCACTTCTGTAGTAGGCAGAAAGACTGCTTCAATATGAGAAGATACTTAATTATTATTTTGCTGATTCCAGAATTCAGCCTTTTACTCAGTAGTGGACCTGGGGTTCTCAAATGCCAGTGGAGACCCGTGCAGAGCCCAAACTCGATGTGTTGCCTCTCGCTCCACTCCAAATCATAGTTGTGGTGCCTCCGAGGCTCCACACCCAGTGTGACCGAATCGGTTCCGGGCCCCTAAATCCGGCTCTGGACTGGATGGGAGCCCCTCAATTGAAGCTGAATCCCCCCCAAAAAAAAACCTGCAGTGGGAAGGTGGGCAGTTCCCATATCCTGGAACTAGGATATATGACCTGTTCTGGGCGGGGTTACACACACCCCACAGAAAAAAATGGGTTCGTAATCTGGGATTATTCCTGTATCCCACTTTGTCACTGGTGTCTCAAGCGGATTCTGTGGCTAGGAATGTGTATGCCCATATTAGACTGGTTTTCCAGCTAACTGTTGTTCCTGGACTGGGATAGCCTGGCCTCAGTTGTCTGTTCTCTAGTGACTTGCTTGGACTACGGTAGTGTGCTCCACGTGGGGCTGCCCTTGAAGACAGTCCAGCAGCTGCAGAATGCTGCTAAGTTAGTGAGTGGTGCAGTTTGATGAGACCATAGCTGCCAAGTTTTCCCTTTTCTCGCGAGGAAGCCTAGTCAGCATAAGGGAAAATCCCTTAAAAAAAGGGAGAACTTGGCAGCTATGGATGAGACCATGTGCTACTGTGTTATTAGCATAGAGTAGTTGTGTTTGAGTAATTTTGCAAACTGTATTGATTTCTAATCTGTCATAGGAAGAATAAAATAGCACTTAACGTATTAGGAATGTTTTTTTATTCCCTTAAAATCCTTGTGATGTAGATGATTACGCCTCATTTTACAGGTGAGGACTACAGCAAACATCCACCTGCCTAGCTAACATGTTGTTTGATAAGTTTTTAGAAACCAGGCAAAGGTTTCTCTTCAACCAGGCCTTTGGATGATTAACATTCTATGTCCTTTTAAATGGGGGTTGTTGTTTTTTTTGGGGGGGCAAGTATTGGTTATGTTATTATGTTATGTTATTTTTATTATGTATTTTGTGTTCTCATTTTGTATTTTTATGTCATGAACATAAAAATGTGATCTTTGAATGAAGATCAGATCAGTACAGTCATACCTTGGATCCTGAACACCTTGCGAGTCAAATGGTTTGGGTCCCGAAGTGAGTGTTCCAGTTTGTGAATGTTCTTTGGAACCTGAACGTCCGACGCAGCTTCCGATTGGCTGCAGGAGCTTCCTGCAGCCAATTGAAAGCTGTGCCTTGGTTTCCGAACATTTTGGAAGTCGAACAGACTTCCGGAAGAGATTCTGTTCAACTTCCGAAGTACTACTGTATACAAATTCAATCAATCAATCAAAACAACCAGTGTGACAGCCAGTGAGCTATCAGGCCCAATTTAGCGTGTTCACTGTTGCATATAAATTCCTAAATGGCTTGGGACCCAATTACTTAAAAGAGTGTCTTCCCCAGTATCAACCATATTGGACCCTATAATTTGTAGATGAGGCCTTGTTGGTGATGCAGCCATCGGGGCCTGCTCAGTTGGTGTTGACCGATGACAGAGCCTTCTCAGTGGTGGCTCTCCATTTGTGGAAAACCCTCTTCGGTGAGTTTGTCGCCACAATTATTAACTTTCAGCAATTGGAAAACATTCATGTTTACCCAGGCCATTGGTGGCTAAAGAATACTGCTCATGGCAACCCTGAGATCACTGGATAAAGCAATGTTTTTTTAACCATAACTGTTTTTAGAATGTCTTGACCATTTTTAAAATGCTTTTTGAAATAAATTGGGGTTGTGTTTGGCATCCTGGACTCCTTTGGGAGGAAGGGCGGGATTTAAATTCAATAACTCTCTCTCTCTCTCCTATGTTTTGTGTCTCCTAGCACTTTTTTATACATGGGACACAACTGTAATTAAGAAGTGCAGGATGAAAAGATGGCGCAATCAGTGCTGGTACCACCAGGACCTGACAGCTTCCGCTATTTCACGAAAGAATCGCTGGCAGCTATTGAACAACGCATCGCTGAGGAAAAAGCGAAGAAGCCCAAACACGAGCGCAAAGACATCGACGACGATGAAAACAAACCAAAACCCAATAGTGACTTGGAGGCTGGCAAATCACTGCCCTTTATCTATGGAGACATACCTCCGGGAATGGTGTCGGAGCCCTTGGAGGATCTCGACCCATACTACCTTAACAAAAAAGTGAGTCTTTGCTGTGAGTTTAGTGCAAGTCCCACTGGAATAGGATGGGATGGAAACCCTGCAACCTTTCAGCTGAATGCTTTTTAGCCCGTGCAACGTACTGACGCTTATTATCCAATATATTCTGTTTTTCTTAGTTGTCTTCACTGACGTTGCCCATAAATAAGTGCTACATATTATAGTGTTTATAATATTCCCCTCCTCTATATTTGCATACAGTGAAGCAATTTTATTATACGATGCTTGGCATTTCGTGGCAATTGTTGCTTACAGTATCTTACACCTAGGGAAGGGCTTGAAAAATGAATGAACAGAGGCTTTATTAACTTCGCTGCTAGCAGCACATCTTCTCTTAGTAATTTTTTTAAAAAAATATTAAGTACATTTTGCAGTTGCTCTTTGGCTCATTTATGTCATGTCTCTGCAACAAGGGTTTACACTGCATATTTTGTTTCTGAGCTGTCCAGTCATCAGCAAAGTTTGATTTTATTTATTTACAGTATTTGCAAAATAATTCTGTACCTCCAACATTAAGAAAAAACTAATAATACCATGATGGCAAATAGCATAGCAATAGCTGTGGAACAATACTCTCAGAAGGACTAAGGCAGCTTTCCCATGATGCAGTGTGAAACTGTTGCGTAAGGCAGTCGGTTCCATAGATGGCACCATTTCCTTGCTTCCATAGTCAGAACAATCAGGACTGGGCTTCCCCTGAAGCAGTGCGAAGTCGTTACTTATTCCACATATTACCTCCTTGCCTCTTGGTGTTAGTCCATAGGACCTGGGCATAAGTTTACTTGTTAATTTCCGCTTTGAAAATGTTTAAGGGCAGAACTGTACTTCTCCCTCCTATGCAATGTGTGTACTAAGCCCCGCTCAATGAAGAATCGTTATCTTTCAAAGGTTATGTCTTTCAGATGACTTATTCTGAATTGAGTTGTTTTACTGTGGGAAACAAATGGTAGGTTGCAGTTGAGAGGTAGATAAGACTCCTAGCTTACCCTCTGCCTGGCCCTTTCCCGCAAAGTAAAAGGCAACTCAACCATGAGGATTTTAATCTTGGCTGGAAATGTCATTGATTTGATTAGACGTAGATGTACCATTTCATTAGAAACAGAGAGGTGACGCTTTCACTTAACTCTGCTTAGCTATACATGGGCAGATGCATGGATAATTTCTGTGATTTCTCCCATGAGCCCAGATCTTACTGTTTTGAGCATAAAACAGCCCTCAGACATGGCAGCTCAACAGAAAACACTATATTAGGAAAGGTTTCTTTAAAAAAAAAGTATATGAAACAATCAGACTGGAAGTGAAACATCAGACCAAGTCCAGCATTTTGCAAAGACAGATATCTTTCAGAGCTCACAAATGTATAGGCCTTCTTTTGTTGTTTTTCCCTAGTATTCCTTAATTTCAGGTGGCATGCCTCTGTATGTGGAGGTTCCACTAAGTTCTCGTGACTCATTGCCATTGATAGGCCTATCTGCTCTGATTCTCTTTTAAAGTTGCTATCTTATAGCAATGAATTTTGAAGTTCACATTGTATGAAGAAGTTGTGTATCTCCTTTGTTAAAGGGTAACCCTTTGGAAACTAATTAGTCTCTTGAATTATTTGTTCAACAATACAGAAGCTGGAAAAAAGAACAATGACAGCCCCACTTAGGGTGGTTGTTGCTTGTTGGCTTGTATGTTTTTTTGCAGGTAATTTCTGCAACATGTCATTGACACAAAAATAGTGTTTTAGTATTGGCTGTATACTGCGTCACCCATATGCCACTTTGCTTTCATAATTGTTTTGCAATATTTCTGCATTATTGCCATATGGATGGGCGCTCTTGTTCTATAGCACAACGCAAATAGGACAATAGAAACTCAGAATATATGTGGTATGAAAAGTTATAGGATTTTAGCAGGAAATTATGAGACATGCACCTATTGCAAACAAAGCAGCTTGATTGTTACAAACTTAGTGGATCAGGGGGATGCTGTTGATGTAGTGTATCTTGATTTCAGTAAGGCTTTAAAAAAAGTCTCCCATTATATTATTGTAGAGAAGCTGGTAAAATGTGGGCTGGATGAGGTAACTGTTTGGTGGATTTGTAAGATGGTTGACTGACCAAATGCAGAGAGTACTCACTAATGGATCCTAATCATCCTGGTGGAAAAGTGACAAGTTGGGTGCTGCAGGGTTCTGTCGTGGGCTTAAGTCTTTATAAATAACTCGGATGAAGGAATTGAGGGGATGCTCATCAAATTAGCAGATGACACCAAACTGGGAGGGGTCATTAATGCCACTGAAGACAGAATTGGGGTTAAAGATGACCTTAACAGATTGGAGAACAGGCCGCAAACTAACAAAATGAATTTCAGCAGGGACAAGTTTAAGGTTCTACACTTGGGAACTTAGATGGTCTTCAGCAGCTTCACCTTTTGTAGCTCCCCCAAACCAGGAGGTGAAGCTGTTTTCCTCTAGAAACGTGTGTATGAGGAAAGATGGGGAGAAATAAAGAAAGATGGGGGAGAATAAAACACCTGCAAGAGGGAAAGACATTTCGAAAAATTAAGTGCAAACATTTGGGGCTCAGAGATGATCAGAAGGAGCAACTTCTTGTTGCTACAGAAAGAGTCATTTATGCTTCCAAGGATTCAGGTTAGGCCACCTACAGTATTTGCTAATCCTGTGGCCCTCCTGTTTTAAGTGAAGCTTGCCTGCTTATGCTTCCTCGGGGATGTGCAGGGCTGCTGGTCACATCATGGCTGTCTTCAGAACAAGAGGGAAGGTCACCCCCTGCACCTCACCTTGTCCCTGAGCAGAGAGAAAGCCCTAGTTCTACCTCACCCCATATATGTGTATTCAGGGTCAAACCTAGATGTCCCTTGGAACTCAGGGAATTATCGCTTGCTGAAATCAAACAGCAAAGCTTCTCGAGCATAAATTTGGTGTGAAGTTTTAACTGCAGATTTCCCGCCCACCCCTTCCCTGTTTCTAAATGAGAAGGCATTTTTAAAAATAAATTTTAAAAAATGTGATGGAGCTGTTATTGGAGGATTGTGAATAAAATATAAATGGTTACTTGATTGCTGCTGATGGCTAAATGTAGACATGAGAGCACAAGCAATTCATAAAAAGAATGAAATATGAGGAATAAATGTATTAGCAGCGGTGAAAACCTGGCAGAGAAACAAAACTTGCAATCTTGGCAGGCATGAAGGAAAACAGCCATTGTAGTTATGCAAGTGTCTACTCTCTTGTGGGGGGGGGGGAGACAAATATCTCAAGTGCTTCCTATAGCATGCGATAGTAAAAGCAAACCAGCCCTTGTGGCCTGAGTTTGTGAGGTATGTTAGACTTGAACACGTGCAAGCAATTATTCTAAACTATTCATATTTGAATGCATTACTACAGCAAAGGAGATGTCACTTGAAGGTGTGAGAGACTGCTTACCAGTTCATTCCCTCTCTTTTCTGTACAAAACGAGGACTGAAGGTTTTAAATGCAGTTAGATGAATAAGCTAAGCACTTGCACCCTAATGCAGTCAACTATGACTTTGCTTCAAAGGCCGTGGGACTTTACAGTGGAATCCTAAACATTTATACTCAGAAGTAAGCCCCATTGCGTTCAATGAGACTTACTCCCTGGGAAGCGAGTGTAGGATTCACTCCTAAGCACACATACTGGGCTGTTAAGCCTCACAGAGCTCAGCAAACTTCTGAGTAAACCTGCAGGGGGAATATGTTGTTAAAACCCATAAAACTGCAAACCTGAAGATGCTGCAAAACGGCAGGCCTGAAGTTGTTGCTTAGGAACACAGGAAACTGACTTTTACTGAGCACTGGTCCATGCAGCTCAGTGTTGCCTAAACTGACTTGTCAGTGACTCTCCAGGATATCAGACAGGAGACATTCCTAGCCTTATCCTGGAGGACGCCAGGGATTGAACCTGGAACATTTTGTGTGCCAAGCAGATGGTCACCCACTGGCAAGCTACTGCTGTGCAGTTGTAGGAAACCATTTCCAAGCATCAACAGGGCCGATGAGGTAATAGGGATGAGGGGGCTGTAATAACAATCGGTATCTATTCTGAATCCTCATGCTGTTCTGACCAAATGCCACAGTGCTCTACCTGCATGCAGACTAATCCTTTCTTTTCCTTTTTCTTTTTGAAACAACAGCTGTCTTGCAAATAATTGCAAGGACAGAGCCGGTAAAACCCAAATCCAGTTCTCAGGTGCGAGGCTCCGTCTTTAAAATTCACACACAATGGTCATTCAGGTCCTGGCTGGAAGTTAAATGCAGTGCCACTGGGTCAGCCCAATGGCCCATCTAGTCCAGCACCTGGCTTGAGAGCAGTACATGTGAAAAGGATCTAGGAGTCTTGGTAGACCACAAACTTGACATGAGTCAACAGTGTGATGCAGCAGCTAAAAAAGCCAACACAATTCTGGGCTGCATCAATAGGAGTATAGCATCTAGATCAAAGGAGGTAATAGTACCACTGTATTCCACTCTGGTCAAACCTCACCTGGAATACTATGTCCACAGTTCAAGAAGGATACTGACAAGCTGGAACGTGTCCAGAGGAGGGCAACCAAAATGGTCAGAGGCCTAGAAATGATGCCTAATGAGGAACGGCTTAGGGAGCTGGATATGTTTAGCCTGGAGAAGAGAAGGTTAAGGGGTGATATGATAGCCATGTTCAAATATATAAAAGGATGTCAAATAGAAGAGGGTGAAAGGTTGTTTTCTGCTGCTCCAGAGAAGCGGACACGGAGCAATGGATTCAAACTACAAGAAAGAAGATTCCACCTAAACATTAGGAAGAACTTCCTGACAGTAAGAGCTGTTCGGCAGTGGAATTTGCTACCAAGGAGTGTGGTGGAGTCTCCTTCTTTGGAGGTCTTTAAGCGGAGGTTTGACAGCCATCTATCAGGAATGCTTTGATGGTGTTTCCTGCTTGGCAGGGGGTTGGACTGGATGGCCCTTGTGGTCTCTTCCAACTCTATGATTCTGTGATTCTATCCTGTTCTCACCGTGGCCAGCTAGATGCCTATGGAAAGTCCTCAAGCAAGACCAGAGGGCAACAGCACTCTCCCCCGTTGTGATTCTCAGCAACCAGTACGCAGAAGCAGTTTGCCTCTGATACGGGAGGTGATATGGCCATTGATGGCCTTACCCTCCACAGATTTCTCTAACCCCATTTTAAAACCAACTTGGTGTCAATCACTACGTCTTGTGAAAGCAAATTTCGTAATTTCACTATATGCTGTGTGATGGAGTCCCTCCTTAAGTATTAAGTTAGTCATGACTAACATAAATCCATTGTTTTCAACTGATCTAACTCTGACTATGACTTTGGGCTGCAGCCCAGGATGCTTAAAGTCACTGGGTCCTTGCATTGTTTTCCATACCAGGTGCCGCGAAGGAGAACAGCAGTATTTATATTTGTAAACTTTTTAGGCATTGGCCCACGCATAAAAGCACAATGCATCTGAAAACAAAAACTAGGTGTTTTAAATGGCAGCAGTACAAAATTGTTTTACAATATACCCGCTTTAGAAAACAAAATAAAACGGCAGTGTGGATTCTAGCAGCTAAAAAAGTATGCATTTTTTTTTAAAAAAGGTCTCTAGCTTAAAAATTATATAGGCCTAAGCTGGGGGGCAGTGGAGTCTGAAATAAATAGGTTTTTTTTTTTAATTCACCAAAATTTGCAGAGTTAAAGCCACATGAACAATGCCACATGTGACCAGAAGTCTGGAGAATAGTTTTGTTGTTTAGTCATCTTAGTCGTGTTCAACTCTCCGTGACCCCATGAACCAGAGCATGCTCTCACTTTCTTCTCAAAATTTCTCCATTTTTATGTCCATGAAGTTTTATTGGCAAAATACTGGAGTGGTTTGCCAGTTCCTTCTCCATGTGGATCACATTTAGCCTAAACTCTCGGCTATGGGTGGCCCTGCACGGCATAGCTCATAGCTTCTTGGAGTTATTCAAGCCCTTTCACCACGACAAGGCAGTGATCCATGAAGGGGTGGAGAATAGTAGTGCAGTGCTTAATCATGAAGTTCAGGAGCTCATCATGACAGCCTCCGTAGTCAAGGAAGCAGCAGTGTCACATGAGGACAGGCAGTAGCATCCTCCTGCAGTGGTGATGTCACTGGTGAGGATGGATGGGCTGAGGTGGCAGTGAGGATGGAGGAACTCTGGGCTGCTGTGATTGGCCCACAGGTAAATGCAGCCCTCCCCATACTGCTGTCCAGGTGTATGATGATTAGCTGAATTCACTTCAGATCAAGTGTTAAAATGTGTGGCACTATTCGCCACACCGCTTGGCAGCTTTGTGAAAGTGGCCAGCTTATAAATGGTCATTTACGCTCAGCAGGTAGCAGATCTCGGCCATCCTGATAATTCTATGTAGTAGATAGCAGACATAACCCACCTTCCATTCTCCATTCTGTGTAGGTTGCCAGCATTTTAAAATTTCATCTTAGGAGGGAACGTGACTGGAGCTCACCCAGTTACGTGATAAGGGAAACAGAATTCATCTTCTGAGTCCTTGAATATTTCTAAAGGAACCCAGAGCAGGGTCCAGGATAGTGTTCATAACAAAACACTTCCAGAACATTATTTTACCGCAAAAGCCCCTCAATGCGCTATATAGCTTAATGCTTAATTAACCCGGATGCTGTGAGAAGTGTTTCTTCTAATCCACAAGACAGGAGGTTGCTTAGGCAACCAGTCTGACTTGATATCTGGTACCAAAGAAGCCATCGCAGAGTGAGGACCGGTCATTTGAATCCAGTAGATAACAGGCAAGTTTAGGTGTTAACACTGCTTGGGAATTTAAAGAAATCTGTATGTGTTCAGGAGGCCAGGCGTCTCTCACATGTGCGCATGCACTGCTCAAAAAGTCGCTGCACCACAGGAAAGCAGCCACTTGAATTGCCTGTAGGGCAAGTTCATGCAGGTGAATGACTTCGGTGTGACCCCTCCTGTCCGTTCCTTTATGGGAAAATGATTTGTGTAAATACCAGCTGCGAAGATACCCAGCGGTTTCCCAAAAGTGGCCCTGAGGCCCTGGATATTACAGCAGAAATATACCCTCTTCCTGCACCAGGCATTCCTTCATTCAGTTTGGAGTACAGTCAGAACAGGCATGTAGGTTCAAATGTTCCAATTTTTTTTTAAAAAAATTGTTACGTTTGAACCTACACATTAGCAAACCCTGCCCCATTCATTTTTTTGACACATCCACTTTTTTGACGCATTTGAACTTGAGCTTCCTAGCTGTTGAGAGCCAAATCTTGCTAAAAGTTGATGTCGTAACCTTTCTACCTGGCTGGGTGAAGCTGTTCGGTTGCAGTGCTCCACAGAGCAAGGCCTGCCCATTGATCTCAGTCGACTTAGCTGTGCCTGACCAGGACCAGGCTGTTGGGAAGGAATGGCTGAGGCTGTTACCTGCCTGCAACAACTTCTGGTTCCATCTTCGAAAGAAACTGGTCTGCAGTCATAATGGTAGGAGGAAGCAACAGTAGCCCAAGGGCCTGGACTTCGTGTGGTGTGCCCCAAATCCCCTTCCCCTTTAAAAAAACTTTTTTTAAAACAAAATTTATATGGCAGTTGGGCGCACTGCAAAGTGCAATGTTGGCAAGCCACCCACCATCTTAATTTCTCAGAGTATATTATAATTAGCACATGCTAATTTAATGCAAATTTCAGTCACGGGCCAGCCAACCAAAATCTAATTCCTAGTATTGGTTAGGAAGAGCTAATGCCTGCCTTGTATGTCTGGCTGTGCAGAAGAAGATGACTTTAGACTGAATCCTGAACCTGATTGGTTGAGTAGCCTTATGGAAATCATGGTATTAACTGAATTAGATAGGGAAGGTTTTCTTTTGTGTATACTGTTCTCTAACCAAGCTTCTGTGTCTGTGCGTTTCGGTGCTTGAGTGATAACACAGGTCAATGTTACATGCCACGAATCAATTCTTTCCTCCTTCTCTCTGTCCCTTTTTCTTCCAGACATTTATAGTATTGAATAGAGGGAAGGCGATCTTCCGATTCAGTGCCACTTCCGCCGTGTATATGTTAACTCCATTCAACCCTCTTAGAAAAATAGCTATTAAAATTTTGGTACATTCATATCCTTTTCAAGTGGTTACGTCACAAGAAGTGAAACGGTGCTACTCTGTTTTTCGGTGCTTTGGTTCTTTCCAGGCATTTGGTCCCAGGGAGCCCATATAATCACAACATGCCCCAAGCAGCTTGGCCCTGGCAAGCAGGGGAACAGAAAGAAATCAAGTGTGGCAAGAAGTGTTGGCTTGCTGTTGAATTTACTTTCCAAGAATGGAACCTCTACCTTTCCATTTTGCTCTAAGTCTCAAATGCACCTTTGGGTATACTTGCTTTCGTTGGCTAATCCAAGAAAAATCTTAAGGAGCAAAGCTATACCTGTGCAAAGAAGGGAGAAGGATTGCAGGGAGACAAACAGAAGCACCTCGAGGGGATTCCAGTTCCATTTTTTAAAATTCCCAGTTTGCATGTAACCAGAGGAGACCTAACATCCTTAAACTCACATTGCTTGGCAGAAGCACTGGCTGCTTCTTTGTTCTTTAGAACCGCCACGCCAAAAACGGCTGTTAAAGAGAAGGGGCTGGAGTATTTCTAAGTCGAAAGCTAAGGAGATCTGAAGCATGTCCTGGGAATCCCTTGCACACTACTCTGAGGAAGGGCATGATGCAAATGTAATAAATGAACATCTAAATATGCATGTATACGCCTTCCGTAAAATAAAAGAGCTCTACATATTTTTCCTAGTTTATAGTGCCATCCTGTGGCCACTGAGAGCCTATCATGTCTAGGTAATTAAACAGTATGCATTTGTGTGGGGGGTGTACCCTTAAGTTATTGAGCCTTTGAATGACAGAGGAAATAATTTCTATTGCGAAGGTGAAGAGAACAAGTTATGTCCAGTGTTCATAGTGATGTAAACCCCGGGTCATTCTGAGTGGGGCTCTTGCTTAACCTTTTCCCCATCCCCCAGGTGGGC
Organism: Zootoca vivipara; assembly: GCF_965207765.1. Lineage (NCBI taxonomy): Eukaryota > Metazoa > Chordata > Lepidosauria > Squamata > Lacertidae > Zootoca > Zootoca vivipara. Next base: position 26,695,295 of record NC_142582.1, on the reverse strand, counting down.
AAGTTTCCCTTCTATGAGTAGAAGCCCAGTTTTCCCGCATGGCAGCTTCCCTGGTGATCCGTTGACAACAGTCGAGATGGGCCAAAGCCAGCAAAACATTGAGTGCTGTCTCCCTAAAGAGGCAGTGATTGTTGGCTTAATCAAACAATCACACCTGGAGTATCTAGAATAATATATATATATATTGACATAGGAAGCTACCAGGGCACTGGTCCATTTCGCTCATACTGAGTGGCAGCAACTCTCCAGATAGGAGTCTTTTCCATTGTTACCTGGAGATGCTGAGATTGAATTTGGGCCCTTTTGCAGCTGCTTCCCCATTGGCTTTTCCATTGTTTTCGCAAACAACAGCAAGAACCTAAAACCCTACCTTATTTTGGAACCTTGCCATGTTTTGAACCTACTATAAAATCTACCTTAGATGAGATAAACTTTTGATTCACATTTGAAACTAATTGTCAGGTGGCAAATGCTAACCTACAGCATTCACATACACATAGAGTTCATCTGACATCATTTTCTGCCTAATGTTCCATATCATTCTGAAACATCATTTTGAAGTTGCCTGCCACTTTGCTGAGCACAATAATGCTTAGCGGTGTCATCACCGTTTAGACTTAACATTTGCATCTTAATATTATACCGGCCACCCACATCCGACTCAAACCACTTGTTTTTACTTCTGATCCAGAAGTAAAATGACTTTATCCTTCCTTCCTTAAAAAAAAAAAACAGCAACAATTTAATAATATTTCTGAAAGGCTATTAGAATGTCCATCAATCCACCCATTTTCTTTTAAATATGGAGTAATATGTGAGAAGGTTATGCGATGTTCCCCGAGCATCATAAAAATGACAGGAAAGATTAATGATACTGGAAGTGAACCACAATGTACTGTTGATGTAATCAATTTTTCTTACAATGAGTTCTCAAGAATATGTTCCTTAACAATAACATACATTATTCAGCATGCTTATTATGTGCACTATTTTGACCAACTGTGTATTTATGACCATGAGCAACCCTCCGGACTGGACAAAGAATGTAGAGTAAGTTAAATCTAATCACTATTCAGTGTGTTAATGAATATGTAATGCATGATTTTTTATATATGTATATAAAGTCATCCAAGGGGCAGTTCTGTTGGCAAGAAACCAACAATGCTGGTTCTCATTACACGGGTTCCCACATCATGCAAGCATGCATTCTAGGGGTAGGCTGGGTGGCACGGGGCGCCCTGCGCCCACCCACCAGCCGCAACAAGAAATGGGGCGGAGCGGGGGTGCCGGAGCGATCTCTGCACCACGGCGCCAGGGTGCCCGACATGGTTGAGACGGCCCTGCATGCATTTGTGCCCAAGATTGACCCCCTACTTCTTGTTCACATTCTACACCTTTAAGCTAAAATAGACCTCAAGGCCTGACTGGACTATTTTCTGTGCTCCAGAACTGATCTTTGCTTCCCTCTGCCTCTTGCTGTTTCCCCATTCAAAAGGCAATTAAAATGCAGAATGGTGATTGAATCAGATTTGTAATATGGTACCCAGGGATGTAACAACAGTCATGTGACTTCTTTCAATTTTGACACAAACTCAATTGCTGTCTGATAACAATGGCATGTGACCAAAGGTTGAAGACAATCAGCTACAAATTCCCTCTTCAAAATGTCAAATCAAGCAGAAACTATGCCACTAAAATTGGCAAGTGAGGAAAAGTTCCAGGCTAGAGGGGAGATCAAAGTTGAACACTCAAGGAAGGAGGAGGAGCCACCTGCCCTTCTTTGCACACTGGTTTCCTTTTCCTTTTCTTCTTTTCTATTAAAATAGAATGGGGAAAATTTATGGGTTACTTGAAGACACATTGTAAACAAATCAGAACATTAGCGGGATTGATATAAATGCGTGCAGTAAGAAATAATTAAGGGGAGGAAAAGGGGAAAATTATAAATATATTTGAATTGGATGTGCAGTAACAAAAAGATAGGAAATGGCCCTAGTCAAAGTCCAACTTTACCTGTTCTTCTGTTGAACCATCATGGCGACATCCACCCACAACAAAATAGCAGAAAGTGGTATTATCCTTCTGGCAGTCCTCCTCTATTTTGGACCCCAAGTATAGAATCACAGCCTTGGAAAGGGTCCAGGGAGGACATCTAGCCCCATTGCAAATCATACAACAATATAATTCCCTGGCCTATCCTAAGACAGTTGGAGCATATAAAGCCAATCCTGGCACGACTGAACTGCCAATTAGTTTCAGACCCAATACAAAGTCCTGTTTGGGTTTTTTTAAAAATTATTTTCAACTTTTACAAAAACATTTTAGCAAAGTCTCTACAAATCTAATTTACCTTCCTGTTGACTTCCCTCCCCTCTCTTCTGCACACCTGGTTTACTCTGTTTTTGCATCTTCTTAGTGGCTGAGGAAGAAGAAGTGAAATTAACCAGTAAGAAGACACATAAACAGTAGAAGCCAACCAGTCAGTCTTCTCCCTCCTTGCCCATGTGACTTTGATCTCTCCCAGCTTTCTGCTACTAGTGGTGGTGGTGGTGAGGGGAAGCCTTAGGAATCCTGACATTGTGAGCATTGCATTTAATCAGCTCTGCCTCATACCTGGCTTGTCATCCAGAGACAGATCTCATAGCTTTCCCTTTGGAAAACAATTCATGCTTTAGACTTCTGACATCTTCCCCCCGCCACCCAATTTTATAATTGTCTGTTTTTTGTTGGGAATATTTTGTTGAAATCATTAATACTTGTTTTCTGTTAACTGTTGCACTGATATTTTCTTCAGATACACATTCACGGGAATTTACACCTTTGAATCACTAATAAAAATTCTTGCAAGGGGCTTCTGTTTAGAAACTTTCACTTTCCTCCGGGATCCCTGGAACTGGCTTGACTTCACTGTCATTACATTTGCGTAAGTATTTGTTTGCAATATTTAAAGGGGGGTGTTGTTAGTTACTGGTAACCTCAAATTGAGACAGGGAGAACCTTTAGAGAAAGAGATATACAGTATTGTTGATTGTTAGCGTCCCAGAATGGAGACTGTGCTGCAAAGCCAAATTAGAATTTCTGCCGTTTGTATTGTAACTAACTCTGGCTTAGCCCTCTTAAAATAAGCTTGTTTCATATCTTGTCTTCTTTTCTGTTCACCGGAATGGAAGCTACCTCTCAAGTTCCCAAATTAGTTTAAAATAAAGCAGTGTGATTTGCTCGCTGACATTTTAATTTAATCTGAGGAAAGGCCCCCCCAAGCAAGTAGCATAAAGTCTGCCTCAATTCTGAATAACTGTGATTTGATTCTACAGGTATGTAACAGAATTTGTAAACCTAGGCAATGTTTCAGCTCTTCGAACTTTCAGAGTATTGAGAGCTTTGAAAACTATTTCTGTAATCCCAGGTAAGAAGTGAGTGGAATGATGAAGTGTCAGGCCCCTTGTATCTCCAACTGTTTTTTGTGTGCTGTCATTGTGTTTGTGTGTGAACTCCCCTATTGCAGATATGTGACAGAGTTTGTGGACCTGGGCAATGTCTCAGCGTTGAGAACATTCAGAGTTCTCCGGGCATTGAAAACAATATCAGTCATTCCAGGTGAGAGCTAGGTTAAACACGGAGGCTGACCTTTTAAAGCTCCATTAAAGATGAAACCACACTTTTAAGCAAAAGCCGTGTTGCTCGCTGCACTGTATAAGCAAAAGAAAAAAGCAAGAATCGAAAACTTTTGTTTTCAGCGATTCTTTGCTTTTTAACTATGACAGCTTGGTTATTATTATTATTTTCCAAATCAGCCTTTGCGTTTAACAAATTCTTGCATGAGACATTTGCAGAAAGTGGCTATATGATTTGCATCTTATGACATCAAGCTTTCCGCTTTTAAATTAAGAGTCAAGATTAAGGCTTTCATACTGATGCAAATTTTACCATTTGTTGCAGGCACTCCCAACCGAAACTTGCAATCAGTTGTGTTTGGGATTTTTATTTATTTATTTATTTATTTTAAAAAATTATGCATAAATAGATGCAAAATGTGAAAGTTAGCATGGGCTTTTTTCTATGCATGGGAATTTTCTAAAAAGATGTTCTTCTTCTCCAAACCATCGCCCATTTTTATTCAATAAAACTGAACATGGGATAATTGAAGTAACTATTTTTTTTTATTAAAACCCCCCACCTTATTTGTGTTGTTGAACCTTTCAAAAACTGACCCCACAATAATGGTTTGGGCAAGAGACACAAGCAAAATAAAACAATATACTTTTCTACACAGGGCTGATATACAAGCATGGATCGCAAAATTGCGTTTTTGCTTAGGCAAAGTGTTTCTCTGATTATGTACCACAGATACCTCAATATATCTGTTTTATTTTCATACACAGTTTCAAATCAGCATAAACCTAACAGCTTTTCAATCATGTCCACAGGCAATCAGGCTTTTTCATTAAACTGTCACAAATATAAGAACCATTTTGTTGTCGTTCTGCATGAAACATTAAGTCATGCACATTCACGTGGCATACAGTATATTTAGCGTGCAACATCGCAATGAATTTCCCTTTCTGTTTGCAGGCCTGAAGACCATTGTGGGGGCCCTAATTCAGTCAGTGAAGAAGCTCTCGGATGTCATGATCCTGACTGTGTTTTGTCTGAGTGTATTTGCATTAATAGGGCTCCAGCTTTTCATGGGGAACTTGAGGCACAAATGCCTGATTTGGCCGCCTGACAATTCTACTTTTGAAATCAACATAACTTCCTACTTTGATAGCACAATGGGAGATAACGGTACCTTTGTTAATAGAACTGTGACTACGTTTAACTGGGATGACTACGTCAGTGATGACAGTAAGGCCTGCTGACACATTATTACTTTTTGATTGATTGATTGAATGATATATATATATATATCTTAATGTTTTACTGATCACAGCTGGATTGTTTTCATCAATAGGCACTAAAATTATGCAGCCCAGCCTAGGCTATAGTGCTAAAACTGAGTCCTGGGTTTGCAGGCACTGATGATAAGCTGAATGGCGAAAAGAAAAACACACACCAATAAATAAATTTTAGAAAGGGGCAAGATTAGACACGGACACGCAAAACATTTTTAAAAAAAGACTCCTTGCACTTTGCTCTACTCCCCCTTCCTGCCCAGGGCAGTCCTATCCTCCGACTCCCCCTCAGAGCCGCCATGTCACACGAGGCTGGGCCTTGGTGGCAGCAGCCTCTCCTTCTCCTTGCCCTCTTCCCAGCAGCCACTGCCAGCTGCCCAAGGGAGGAGGCCAGCAGCAGCAGCAGCCGCCACCATGGAGAGGCAACAGGATCATAGCTGCCAAGTCTCCCGTATTCCCCGGGAAATCCCCGTTTTTCCAGCTGAAAAAACCAGATTTTTTTTGTTTCCCCCCCCCCGGTTTATTCTGGCGCGGCGGCCATTTTGGAACTGGGCGGAGCATGCTCAGAAGCTACTTTTGATGCTGCTCTGCCCAGTTCCAAAATGGCTGCAGTGGAACTTCTGGCGCGGCGGCCATTTTGGAACTGAGCAAAGCAGCATCAAAAGTCACTTCTGAGCATGCTCCGCCCAGTTCCAAAATGGCGGCAGCGCTACTTCCGGTCTGCTGCTTCTGGCACGGTCCCTTATTTCTCCGACAGCAACTTGGCAGGTATGAACAGGATGCTCCCCCTCACCACCCCCATTCAGGACAAGCGCCGGCTCATCCTCCTCTGTGAGCTCAGTGGCGGCAGCAGTGGCAGGGGAAATAGGGACGCTTTGGGATCAAATCAGAAACTGGGTGGCTTTTGTAATTCCAGGACTGTCCCTGGAAAATCAGGACACTTGGAAGGTGTGCTTTACCTATGCTCACAAAGAAAACGGCAAGGCTTTGTGCTGATGTTATTGAATCACTTAACTTTAAATGTCTAGTCCAGGCATGTCAAACCTGCGGCCCTCCAGATGTTTTGGCCTACAACTCCCATGATCCCTAGCTAGCAGGACCAGTGGTTGGGGAAGATGGGAATTGTAGTCCAAAGCATCTGGAGGGCCGCAGGTTTGACGTGTCTGGTCTAGTCATTTTAACGTCCTTGAGTTTGCCTATGAGCTGAGTCTAGTGTGTTGGGGGTTGTACAAGCTTTATACACGAGAGGTATGCATCATCCCAAGGCCATTTCTGTCATGAGGTACACTGGTGCAGCCCAGTGCGCTTCTTGTTTTCCTGTGACCTCTTATACTGCAATGGGGTTTCAAGCAGTACGACAGAAATTAATCGATCTCACTGATTTGACACTGTACTTATTTTAGCACAAACTATTCTGCAGCCCAGGCCTACACATACTTTGCTTTCATCTTCTCTCCCCCTTTTCCTTTTGTATTATGTCTATCAGATTGTAAGACTGCAGGCAGGAACATATCTATATCTATATCATCTATATCAGGCATGGCCAAACTCAGCCCTCCAGATGTTTTGGGACTACAACTCCCATGATCCCTAACTAACAGGACCAATGGTCGGGGATGATGGGAATTGTAGTCCCAGAACATCTGGAGGGACATGTTTGGCCATGCCTGATCTATATCTATATCTATCTATATAATCTACCTGTACAGCACTTTGAAAAATTCAGGCCCTTTTAAAGCGAATAGTAATAACGATAGTAATAATAATTCACAGTATCTACAGGACTGCTGTGTTGGCGCATCATGCACAGACATTACATGTAATCTGGTGCTCAATACTTTTGGTCTACGGGGGACTACCAATACTGTTTCATAACTAAGTTGAAGGGATTGTGCCACAATAAATCTATTGGACGATGTATATCCTGCCAAATATTCTTTTGGTGGGTGTACCTTCTGAGTGGAGTTGCATTCATGGGATGCTTCTGTCCGAAGGGAAGGGGAGACTTTCACAGGCAGAACTGGGGGCTACATGGAGAAAGAAGGAATTGGCAAAAATTACTTTATCTGCTTTCCACCAGTGGGGATTTCCACTGGATCATCTCAATTCCACCCATGAGCCTGTTCATAAATGCCTAGTTAGGATCCAAACCTTAATCACCAAGATGTCATGGGACTCTCAAGTTATTTTCAGTGCAATTAAATGTTATCCATTTCTGTTTCCAAACAGATCACTTTTACTTCTTGGAAGGACAAAATGATGCTTTGCTGTGTGGCAACAGCTCAGATGCCGGGTGAGAGAATGGTCCATTACACCTTATTCAAGAGTGTGGGTGCAGCAGCTGTAGTTAATATCCACAGCATTTCAGATCTCTAGCATTTTGGGCTCAGAAGCCTGCTGTCTGGATGTCAGCATCTACATTTATGGGGATATGAAAGAGGGGGCTATGTTTGACATGGAGAACTTGTGTTTCAGTAACAACTCCCCCATCCACCCAATCTTTCAATTTTCTTTTTACACACTTCGAAAACACCCCTAAGATCAATGAGAGGCACCTCCCTCACTTTCAGTACCTCTCTTAAGTGTTACACTAAAGCATGATAAATTTAAATGGTAACACTTTGTATTGGTATGTTTAGGATTTGGGCAAGGCAATGGCTAGTTTTTCCTAGGTAATGTTGAAAAGGCATTGACCGTGTAAACCAGGCATCCCCAAACTGCGGCCCTCCAGATGTTTTGGCCTAAAACTCCCATGATCCCTAGCTAACAGGACCAGTGGTCAGGGATGATGGGAATTGTAGTCCAAAACATCTGGAGGGCCGAAGTTTGGGGGTGCCTGGTTTAGACCTAAGTAAAGAACCTGCAGTTCAAGGCAGTGGTGATCACCAAGACTTCGGGTGATGTGATGCTACAATTCGGGGGGGGGAGGGCCTCTCATGCTCGGTTCAACATCATTGTTTTGGTGCCCTCTGCAGTGTGACGCCCAAGGCAGCCGGTAGTCACGCTACCCTAAAACCCCTCAGTTCAAGGATTACATGGGGCCTTTAGTTTAATTTGCATCCCTCCTTATCGTTCAGCTCTCTGAACACTGCAGGTTCACTCTTGCTCTCCAACTCTCCTCTCTGGGAATCTCTTCATCTTCCACTTCATGTGTGTGTGCAAGAGGCAGACAAGGGATCTTGAAGCCTCACCCACCATCAGATCTGGCTCTAACCACTATTGGCTGCAGCCCCAGTTGACTTTTCCCATAGGTCAGTGGCTGTAGATCTTTGCCTGAAGTTGGCTTTCTTGAATTGTTCCACAGAGTAAAATCACAGTTAAAAAGCATTTTCGTTCTACTGAGAACTGGCAGACTATTTGCTCAAGCAAACACATGGATTGAGATGATGTTTTGAAAATGTATTCCCCTCCCCCACTTTTTTCTAGCCAATGTCCGGAAGGATATATGTGTGTAAAAGCTGGTCGAAACCCCAACTATGGCTATACAAGTTTTGATACCTTCAGCTGGGCCTTCTTGTCACTCTTTCGGCTGATGACTCAGGACTTCTGGGAAAACCTTTACCAACTGGTGAGAGACTTTATATGCCAGGAGTTTTAGCAATACTACAGAGGTTGATTATATAAACAGGAGCAGCCAGTGAGTTGCCCTCCAGATATGATTGGATTCAAATTCCAATCAGCAGTAGACAACATGGCCAATGGTCAGGGATGATGGAAATTGTAGTCTTATAATGTCTGGCAGGCACCACATTGAGTACCCCTTATTACGATTACCATAGTAATAGAGCAATGTATTACTATGAATACTTGAGTGTATTTCCAAGGTAGATGGTCTGTGTTACCATGTCACAGATAGAACAATCCATCTCAGGAGCATAAAATCGCATGTTCCAAGTCAAGGGCAGGGTTGGCCACCTTGCCACAAATGGTACAGTCCATAGGGATTTGTTGCATTCGTGGTCAGGAACAGGGAAGCTGTGATAGCACAACAGGAGGAATGATAATTGGCCCAAGGTTAAGACCGTCCACAAAACCTAATGGTTTTCAAACCATACCAGTTGTTTCAACGTGTGGCCATGACTCCTGTTGACAGAACTGGTTATTCCAGCAAGCAACAGGGTAAAATGTGACTCAGGTGCTTTACAAAATGTCTCTGCTGAAGTGAGTCGCAATGTTGCATAATGAACGTTTCGGTGTTAGTACTTTGCCTCCCCCCAGGGCCGGCCCTATGGCCAGGCTGGGTGGCACAGGGTGCCAGGGCGCCCACCCGCCAGGGGACGCTGCACAGCTGCGCCCACCCGCCCACTGCGGAGCTGCGCCCGCCCACCCGCCGCGGAGCTGCACCCCCGGCAGCCGCACTGTGTCCGCCTGCCCGCCGCGCTGGGAAACGGGGCGGGGCGGGGGCGCCGGAAGGATCTGTCGCACCATGGCGCCAGGGCACCAAATATACTTAAGACAGCCCTGCCTCCCCCCCACCCCGACCAGCAATATGGCTGCTGCAAAGCAAATTGGCTGCCTATAGAATGGCTTATACAGAATGATTGTACAGGCCTTGAATATCCCATTCTGGCAGCTGGCAGCTGTAAAATATGCAGGGGGCCAGTTCTGTGGTCAGAAGTGGACTATGACAGCTGTTCCTCTCCCTTTGAGATAGAGGAAGCACATCTTGTATTAAGCATGAATAAGAGGTGAGGTCTAACTTTACTAACTGGTGTGTATATCCAATTGTAAAAAAGGAATGCCGTGGTTGTTATTACAGCCTCTTATTTGCCACATAGCTTGATGTGAACTTGTACATATAGCTCAGCTACATAAGACCAGCATGTATCAGTACACTAAGTTTCTTAACCATTTAACTTATACTCATTCTGAACATGTTACTTGTCACTACTGTATAATAAAGAAGCCATTACATTTTATAGGAATGTTATTAACTCCTTCCTTCCTTCCTTCCTTCCTTCCTTCCTTCCTTCCTTCCTTCCTTCCTTCCTTCCTTCCTTCCTTCCTTCCTTCCTTCCTTCCTTCCTTCCTTTTATAGACATTGAGAGCTGCTGGCAAAACGTACATGATCTTTTTTGTCCTGGTGATTTTCCTCGGCTCTTTCTACCTGATCAACCTGATCCTGGCTGTTGTTGCCATGGCCTACGAAGAGCAGAACCAAGCTACCATGGAAGAAGCCGAGCAGAAGGAGGCCGAGTTCCAGCAGATGCTGGAGCAGCTGAAAAAGCAACAGGAAGAAGCCCAGGTACCGTTCTTTCTTTTTAATGATTATTTCTATTGACTATTCAGCACAGGAACAAGAAAGCTCAGGTACATTTCTAATGAAAATGTTTGGACAGTTTTCGCATAGCTTTAAGGTTCCAGCAGCCGGCGCTTTAAAGGTGTAATCTCCATTTCAACCTGCTTCCCAGCAGATATTTTGAGGAGAAATTTTCAAATATTGCAATATTTTTTTCAAACAGGTCTAGGTTTCAGTTGGCACCATGATTGGGGGGGAATAGATGAAGGCAGGAACCGGTGTCTGAATGTTGCACAATACTTTTTAAAGTGTTGGCCAAAGCCTGGGAGAAGGGGGCGCCCCTCGCTTCAGGCAAAAACATGCCAGCACTGAGTCTGTCATTCTGAGGTAAATTTGGCGAGGTCCTGGAAGGCTTTTGGAATTTGCTATATTGCTTTGTTGAGATGCTTCTTCTTACATAGTACGTGGGATTAGTGTGATGAACATCAAACTCATCTGCTTTTTTAAAAAAATAGAAACCCTAGGAATAGTATTAACGGGTTAGTATTGTGTGCCTTAAATGTGTTTAACTTTGTTTACTCAACAGGCAGCTGCTTTAGCCGCCGCCACAGGTGAATCTAGAGAGTTCAGTGAAGTTGTTGGTGTCGGAGGGTTCTCGGAGAGCTCTTCAGTGACGTCAAAGCTGAGTTCAAAGAGTGCTAAAGAGAGGAGGAACAGGCGGAAAAAGAGGAAGCAGAGAGAACAATCCGAAGGAGACGAAAAAGATGAGGATGAATTTCACAAATCTGAATCGGAGGACAGCATCCGAAGGAAGGGCTTCCGATTCTCTATTGAAGGGAACCGACTGACTTATGAGAAAAGGTTCTCTTCCCCACACCAGGTAGGGAGAAAGTGCCCTGGCCTGTCTGTGTACCAACTAATACCGGGCCAGGTGGAAATTGCTCAGCCTTCCTCATGTATGTATATTAAGGGGGATTTTGACGCAAAAGGTCCACTGATCCTTTCCAGACTTTGATGCCATGGAATTCAGGATCAGCTGGACATGGACAAACCTGTTCGTTTCAGTTTTGGCAATCTGAAATTCAGTTCTCCACATTACAACAGCAAAGTGCCTTTCAGGGTTGCCATATTTCAAAAAGTGAATATGCAGAAAGTTGTTGAGCTTGTTTTTTTTGTTTTTCAAAACTGTTGAGCCAAGATGACGTTCTTGAGCTATTTTTAAGGAAAATCAGCAAAAACGACACTGCCAATATGGGTTGTCATGTTACATTTCCACCCTGGCACTGCTTCTGACTGCAGTATTCCGGGTATGTCTGGGAAATTCCAGATGTATGGTAACCCTGTTTCAGCAAGACACTCCCACTGGGCCCTCCCTTCCTGAGTGCACCCACTTCATCCTCCAAACGACTTTCTTTGCTGTCCCATTCACTGACTTTTCCCTCTGGGCTTAATCGTGCCCAGAGAACGAGGCATGCAGATGGCCACCCATCTCAGTGCTTGCTTGCTCTGAGAGGGTGAGGAAACAAGGCAGCAATAGCAAGGAGCAGGAGCATCAGTGGCAGAGGGCTTTAGCAGGTGAGCAGCAATGCTGGTCACTGACACCACCCTGGGAGCAAGCCATGGTTAGCTGGGATTTTGTCCATTTTTTGTTTCCCCTCTAAAGAATGGAGGACGATGAGAAACAGTTCCACTAGGTGGAGACGTTCACTGTAATCAAGTAGAACTGCCCAATAAATATTCATTTAATATTTACCTGTGTTAATATTGATACAGATCACTCAGGTTCACTGGGGTGAGTCCCTAAAAAGTGTCTGTGTTTCAATAATTCCTCAGGAGGGAGGGAAAGAGTTTTTCAACACAATCATTTTTATTGGTAATAATTTCTAGGTAATTGGGTTTGGTGATTACATGTGGTGATTTTAATGGTAGCCTGTTGATACAGCTACAATGGTTCTTTCGATTTTCCTACAATTTATTTTCAGATTTTTTAAATTTTTCGGATAATGTTATCTGTAAGGTTAATGATTATGATTCCTTCCTCCCTTCTTTCTGCGATGTTCTTAGTGTTGTTTCCATGATATTTAAGTGATGTTCCTTTCTGGGTATTTTACAGCCCCTTTGTAATACATCTTACAATGTTGTAAACATTGGATTTCAATGTACATGTCAAACACCGGCATTTCACTATGCTTACGATGTCTTGGTCTTGCACACGGCTTACATGAGTTTCTGATTTGGGGTTGCTTCCCCATTTCCCCTCACAGTCTCTGCTGAGCATCCGTGGCTCCTTGTTCTCCCCAAGGCGCAGCAGCAAAGCGAGCATTTTCAGCTTCAGAGGCCGAGCAAAGGACATCGGGTCGGAGAACGACTTTGCCGACGACGAGCACAGCACCTTCGAAGACAACGAGAGCAGAAGGGATTCTCTCTTTGTCCCTCACAGACATAGTGAAAGGCGCAACAGCAACATCAGCCAGGCCAGTCGATCATCCAGGATGGTACCCGTGCTTCCAGCAAACGGGAAGATGCACAGCACCGTGGACTGCAATGGGGTGGTCTCCTTAGTTGGTGGGCCTCCAGCTCTGATGTCACCCACCGGGCAGCTTCTGCCTGAGGTAATAACAGATAAAGCAGCCACCGATTTGAAACTGCGCAATCATTCGGCCAAGGAATTTCATTCCTTTCTGTGGAATGAAGCTCGCTTGGACTACTGCAATGTGCCCTACATGGGGGGGGGCAAGGTGGGGCTGCCCGGCGGTACCATTGGGAGTGTAAATGGCATGTCTCTGCAGCTCCCACCTTGCCACCACCCTTCCTGGAGGGGGCAGTAGTGTAGCCCTTGTCCACCACAGTGGTTGCCCCTGCTTGATAGCATCAATGGGACTTACCGCTAAGTAATATTTATGACTTGCAGCCTAAAGAAGATTTTGGTATCTTCATTTTCAGTTTGTGGGTATTCTTACGGGACCAAAGAGATGAGAGCTGTTAACATTCCTAAGTATTTTGTTTTCAGGGCACCACTACAGAAACAGAACTAAGAAAAAGACGCTCTAGTTCTTACCATATGTCTATGGATTTTCTGTCTGATCCTACTGCAAGACAAAGAGCAATGAGTTTAGCCAGCATACTTACCAACACAATGGAAGGTATGTAGAATCCTTCCAAAACCCAGTGGATGAAAACTGAGATGACCATTTAGAAAACAAATAACAAAATGTCTGCTAACAGTTATCTGCTTCTGTTTGGCTGTATGTTATGTTCTCTGCTTCCACAACAATTATTTTATTCTTCTGGTAGATATAAACCAGGGGTCCCCAGACTACGGCCCCCGGGCCGGATGCAGCCCAATTAGCCTCCCAATCCGGCCCGCGACGCCCCCCGCCGCCCGCTGCCGCCGCCCGCTCTTCCGGCATGCAGCGCGGCGACGATCTTCAAAATCGGCAAAAAATCGCCGAAAATCCTTTGTGCGCATGCGTATGGGCCTCTCCCGACCCAGAAGAGGTCATTTCCGATGCACTTCCGGGTCGGGGGAGGCCCATACGCATGCGCACAAGCGATTTTCGGCGGTTTTTCCCCGACCGTGTGCGTGTGCGCATGCACACGGGCGCGCACTCCCCCGCCCTCCGGCCCGCTGCGCGCGCACTCCCCTACTCTCCGGCCAAAGCCCGGTAAGTCTGGGGACCCCTGATATAAACCATTATGTTATGGCCACTGACTTTTGTTCCCACAGCCATTCTAAATCTAGGAGGGGAGAAGCTCTTGTTTTACCAATTTTAGTAAATGTAAATACAGTGATAATACAGAAATTACGATTGACAAACGTGGTGCAACAGGACATTCCTTTGAACTGCTAAGTCTCTGCTGAGCAAAGTTGAGCAGTGTAGAATCACATTGATTTCAGCAACAGATTTACAATACAATCCTATGCATGCCTACTCAGAAGTAAGCCCCACTTTGTTCAGTAGGTAAATATGCGGCCTTAAGGACAGACAAGTGTCAGAGACTCAAACCCCACCCCCATTCCTACCAAGGAGCTTTTCCTAGATATGCTCTCTAGGTTAAATATCATATTGATAGCTAGGTGCCCAGTTTCTGGGCAATTTGATATTTGTATCTAGGAATCTGAGGGTGGCATCTAGGAGTTTGAAATATTTTTCAACTTCTTAGGTACTGCCAATTGTTTAGACAGCTAAATCTTTGTCCTGGTGATATTTAGAGCTGAGGAAGTAAAGGAGGATTTTAATTGGCTTAGTTGAAATATCTCATCAAACCATGGTTTCTGCTACATACTTTCTGCTCCATAGTTAGGAAACCCCACCATGGTTTGAGCTTCCAGGCACACAACAGGGAAACAACGGTTTAGAGTGCTTTCATTTCCCACATATTCACTCCCATTTCCATGGTACAGCAGCCTCTTGAGACTGCAGTGACCCTATCTGGGATTTGTCTGTGGCTTGTGGTTTCAGATATAAGAGCAACCCACTAAACCCAAACTGTGGTTTGCAAGCCAGCATATAGCTTTGGTTTGATATCCTGGTTTGGTGAAGGTTAAACTGGGATCAGAATGCCAACACCTTAATGAATCGTATCACAAAACACGCATTGTAGAAAAAAAAACCTGTACCACATAATTATGAGTTGAATATATGGAGTGGATTATTTCTTTTTTATGCATTCTCTTTTCTCTCTTCTAGAACTTGAGGAGTCCAGACAGAAATGCCCACCCTGCTGGTATAAATTTGCTAACATGTGCTTAATCTGGGATTGCTGGCCACCATGGTTAAAAATAAAGCATATTGTTAATCTGGTAGTGATGGATCCATTTGTTGACCTCGCTATCACCATCTGCATTGTTTTGAACACCTTGTTTATGGCCATGGAGCATTATCCCATGACTCCTCAGTTTAACCATGTGCTGTCTGTTGGAAATTTGGTAAGTCCTTTGTAGTAAAATAAATAGCAGAAAGCAAAAAAAGTCAATTTATTTCACTTGGATTACTCTGTTGGACTTAGTTAGATATCAGCCACTGAAATAATTATGAAATTGCTTGGGTTGGATTGGGTCTGGATTAAGAGCCTAATTACAAATTAATTTAAATTTGCTGCTTGAAGTGGTGTCAGCAGTTTTGAAAAAGTAAAACCAAGCACCAGAACTTGTATGAGAAAAAAGTTTGGGCCTGAATGAGGAAGGAAGATTTAAGCCTGATCAAGTGGTTCACTTCTGGAGGGTTGTTTTTCCCCTTAATAAAACAATATTTTTGATGCTGTAGCTCTTCGTCTCTGCTCAGCAAACATTTGATGAATGTGATCATTGTTATCTGGGATGGATGACAAATAGTGGTTTTTGTGTGTAGGTGTTTACTGGCATCTTCACAGCAGAAATGTTTCTCAAGATAATAGCTATGGATCCTTATTACTATTTCCAAGAAGGCTGGAATATTTTTGATGGCATCATTGTCAGCCTGAGTTTGATGGAGCTGGGTCTTGCAAATGTGGAAGGGTTGTCGGTCCTAAGATCCTTCAGGCTGGTAAGTACCTCAGTAAGGTTTCAAAACAACTTTCGATCATATTATATATACACAGATTCATAATTTGATCGGTGTACAACAGGGCACTCCCACCACATATGGAAACACCTGCCCCAGCCTTGACAACCACCCCTAACCCTGTTGTACAATCATTTTGGCAGAAAGTTTTTTTTCTGTAGTACAGCACTGGATATTATTCCAGTGGACCCAGGCTCAGTGCTGTTATCCATTTCCCCAGGAACCATGCAGAATATAAATTACGAATGTACATACTATACATTTTACTACTTGTGCATGATTTTTTGAAAATTCGGTCAGGAACAAATCAGCAGGTAATAGTGTAATATTCTAATAGCACACCCCCAGGCATGTTTGCTCAGAGGTTTAAGTGTTACTCATTACAATGTAAGTGTATATAAGATTGCAGCCTGCAGCTATTAATCGTTCAAATCATTGAGACCTATCTGCTCTGTTCCCTTAATGCAAGAAGAGTAAAAAAAAATCACTGGCTGGATTCAACTAAGTAGTTCTGCTGGTGGGAGACCGCACAAGAGCTCATGCAAGCACAATGGGGCTTCCCTTACTCTCTTTTCACTGCATGCCCCTTGTGCCCTCCCCCCCCCAAAAAAATGGGGGGGGGCTCTGATGCACCCGAGAACCTCCAGAACACAGCACTGGAGCAGAAGAGGGAGGTCCTTCTGTCAGGCAAACAACAATGCTTATACTGATTGAATATTTGTTTCAGCACAACATTCAATTCTTCCCATTGTGTCTAATGTTTTCCATATTAGAAACTGGCTTTTAAAGAAATGCAGCATCCTAATTCTGCCACCAGGAAAATGTGCTCTGCTAATCAGATCTAGTCACTAGGAGAAGTCTTGCATATGTGTAAGCCGAAATTATTTAATCTGCAATGCAAGTATTTGATTAAATATTTTAGGCTCAATTACCTATGAATAAAAAATATATACATTGTCAGCTTTCATCAACCTACTTCCTCCAGAAGACAGCTCTTATATTAATTGAAATGTAAAGATAATGAATACTAATAGTGATGTCTACTTACTCTTACTTTTCAGCTTCGAGTTTTCAAATTGGCCAAATCTTGGCCAACATTAAATATGTTGATAAAGATTATTGGCAACTCAGTGGGTGCTTTAGGAAACCTGACCTTGGTGTTGGCCATCATAGTCTTCATTTTCGCTGTGGTTGGCATGCAGTTGTTTGGCAAAAGCTACAAAGAATGTGTGTGCAAGATCTCAAACGACTGTGAACTTCCACGCTGGCACATGAATGACTTTTTCCATTCTTTCTTGATTGTATTCCGAGTACTTTGTGGAGAATGGATAGAAACTATGTGGGATTGCATGGAAGTTGCCGGACAAACAATGTGCCTTACTGTCTTCATGATGGTCATGGTAATTGGAAATCTAGTGGTATGTAT
Source organism: Zootoca vivipara (assembly GCF_965207765.1). NCBI lineage: Eukaryota > Metazoa > Chordata > Lepidosauria > Squamata > Lacertidae > Zootoca > Zootoca vivipara. Next base: position 26,678,195 of record NC_142582.1, on the reverse strand, counting down.
CCAACAAATATATATTGTTTCTGCAACGCAAGATTAAGTGGGTAGAGCAAATAACACACAGGCTGTAGCAGGTTTCACATGACCTCAGCTCTTACTGGTTATAGCTCACAAAGATTGACATGGCATAAGGCAGGAATCCAGTCATCAGGCAGTCCACTTGTTGGCTGATAGCACCATCCAAACTTGAGTGCATGGATGTGTTCTCAATGTGCAACCAAAGAGTGTGGTATCTGGGCCAACTCCCTGAATTGGGTTTGGGCTGATGCCCGAAACAACACTTCAAGACCCCTTAAGAGGTTCCCCCCAGTGGGGAAAAGGATGGCCATCCCCATTTACCTCTGCTATGGATGCAGCCCAATGCCTCCAGGATATACAAATTACTGTGGTGGTTAAAAGGTTAAAGGTAAAGGGACCACTGACCATTAGGTCCAGTCGTGACCGACTCTGGGGTTGTGGCGCTCATCTCGCATTATTGGCCGAGGGAGCCGGCATACAGCTTCCAGGTCATGTGGCCAGCATGACAAAGCCGCTTCTGGCAAACCAGAGCAGCACACGGAAACGCCGTTAACTTCCCACTGTAGCAGTACCTATTTATCTACTTGCACTTTGACGTGCTTTCAAACTGCTAGGTTGGCAGGAGCTGGGACCAAGCAACAGGAGCTCACCCCATCACAGGGTTTCGAACTGCCGATCTTCTGATCAGTAAGCCCTAGGCTCTGTGGTTTAACCCACAGCGCCACCTGCGTCCCGGTGGTTAAAAGAAACAGCTAAATAAAATGTGCCCCAGGAAAGGATCGATCTGAAATGCATCAGGCCTGAAATAAATATTTCCTCAAGCCCCTGGAATTCCTTTCCCTGTTTCCTTTCCAGTACCCGTAATAAGAAGTTGCAACAAGCATGTAGAAAGAAAAAAAAGTGGATGAATGCTGCAGAAACATAGAAATATGTGTGCAGAAAGTCAGCAGTGAACAGACTCTTTCCCCTCCTTATTCTCAGTTTGAGATGCCTTGTTAGTTTCACCTCAACAATGAAGAGGCTTCTCCATACAAAAGCTTTCTACCACATGTCCATTACATGTTCTTTCCACACAAAGAAGGAGGCCGTAGGTCATGTTTTGCAAATCTGAAACTTCATCTTCAGGTATTAGACCCTAGGACGCCTTCAGCTTAGAGCAGCGGTAGGAAACATGGGCTACAACTTCCATCATGCTGTCTGGAGCTGATGGGAGCTGTAATCAAACAGCAGCTAGACTTGGGAGCATGACATAAGGTTGGCTTGGCAGGATAATAATTAGGATACAAAATTGTTGCATCCAGAAAGGATTTATTGTCATTTAAATTGTGCAATATGTGAAGAACCTCTTGTCGCCTTTTTGCCTTAATAGGTTTTGAACCTGTTTCTAGCCTTACTTCTGAGCTCTTTCAGTTCAGACAATCTTGCTGCTACTGATGACGACAATGAAATGAACAATCTCCAGATCGCTGTGGCAAGGATTCAGAGGGGAGTCGATTATGTGAAAAGAAAAGCATATGAATTTGTCCAAAAGGCCTTTGTGAGGAAACAGAAAGCTCTGGATGAAATCAAACCACTCGAAGATCTGAACAACAAGAAAGACAGCTGCATTTCTAACCATACCATAGTAGATATTGGCAAGGACTTTAACTATCTGAAAGATGGCAATGGAACCACCAGCGGCATCGGCAGCAGTGTGGAGAAATACATAATTGACGAAAGCGATTACATGTCGTTCATAAACAACCCAAGCGTAACTGTGACCGTGCCCATTGCGGTTGGAGAATCAGATTTTGAAAATCTGAACACCGAGGAGTTTAGCAGTGAGTCAGATTTGGAAGAAAGCAAAGAGGTACGTTTCGTTTTAATACGCAACACTATATTGCTTCAAAATGTAATCCTTTTAAATACATGAAGTTCCCATTTGAAAACAAATGGCATTTTAGTGCTTTACCACCAGTGTGAACAAGTGATATGCCTTGATATTTCATGTTTCCAAATGCAAAGGTAGAAGACAGTGATTTTCATTAACCAGTTGTTCATTATGGCAAGATTAACATTAACTTCATATGTTTAATATTCCCCACTTCTTTATTGTATCAAACCTATATAATAAATGAGAATCAGTGATAGTTTTGTAACCTTGTAATTAAATTCCTTTATTCACAGTATAATTTCAAAGGGCATTAGGGCAATATTGTCCACAGCTAATCATCTAATTTATCTAACATGACCTCTACCTTATCACTGAGTTCCTTGGTGTCAACTTGACCTGCCCTAGAATTCTAAGCTGAAAGAAGACAGGATATTTAGTACAAATATCTATGCTATGGGAAAAACCATTTTTGGATATATACACAATAATTTGTTAAGTTAGCTTTAGCCTCCCTCAAACTGTGAACAACCCCCACTGGATACAAGAATGTGTTGGGGAATTTCCCCACCTACAGTAAATGCCTGAGATGTAGACATTTTGGGTTAGGAAGATAACCCCACACCTACCCATTCCCTCAGTATAGATTTTCAACCACTTTCCTCAATAATATTTGGGATAGAGCAATGGCAGATAGAATTCTGGGTGGCATGGACTAGTCTCATATTTTATTTTTTAAAAAACCCTAGGTTAGCCTTCACCAACATGGCATCCTCCAGCTGTTTTGGTGAAAGCTGATCTAGAGAATTATTTGGGGAATTGTGCTCATTGTCTGCCTGGCTGTTATATTTGGAACTGGGGGTATCCCCTCTGCACAAAGATAAAATTAGTGATGCACAGATGCAGAGAGAAGGGAGGAATTTTTTTTTGGCCATGTGATATGCTTCTTGCATTACATTCTTAGAGTTGTTGCTTTTTAAGCACTTCTGTGTTTAGGGTTGTCTGGTCCCCAGCAGCACAAAACCCAAAATGTTAGGCAGGGCATTGTGATGAACTCAAACCATTGTTCTGCTAAAATAATTTGCTATTCTTACACAATGTCAGGACACTGAGGACAGATTAGAGCGAACTCTAAACTACAACTGTGCCACAGCCTGAGCCAACTACCCATTATGTGGGACTTCCATTGTTATAATTCCATTATTCCCCATCCCCCCCTTTCTTATAAAATAGACATAGCCTGGCCCAGGCAAATCTGGGCTGAGGTGCTGTAGGGGTGATGTTTGAGACTTTGCTCACACACCACAAACCCTATCCAAATAATAAGAGCATAGCTGCTAGTAGCTACAGAGGGCAAAAATTGTGGTCATCACAACTGTACCTAATAATAGAGGAATAATTTCCTGTGACAGCACAATCTGCTCAAGCTGCATGGAATTTGTATGCTTGCATACCTCAAAACCCTTTAGCTGCCACCTACTCTCAGACAATTATCACCCAGGGCAAAAACCTGGAACCCTATCTGTTGTACGCTTTCCGTATGTGGCCCAATGTAGCCTGGTTTGATTCGTGGAGAGGGCGCAAGATGGTGAGTTTGACTGGTGAATAGGTCTGCCTTAAGAAAAGCTGGTTGGGAAAGAAGATGGCCCCACTCATTCCACGACCTTGTTCACACAAAATGATAAGGTATAGTTATTGGAGTTGAGCAGCTCGATACACAATCTAGTGCACATTGCTCAATCACTCCCATTTTGTTCCTCCCTTAAAGCTCTGGCTTGTCATTACCTTAGAACTGGGATTGTGCTTGTTGCTCCATAGTTAGCTATGATCAGCAAGCTAACAACAAACCATGGCTTCATTTGGGCTTGTTAGGAAGAAACAGCCCACAATCATAGTCCATTCATGATGACAAGCCAAGGCTTCATGGCTTGTTGGGAGCAATCAGGAGCAATCAAGCAGTGTGGCACCAGCACAAAGTTTTATCTAAATAAGCTATTGTCCATGATTCATTGGTCTTCGGACCTATGAATAACACACACAAAAAGTGTTGCTTTCCACAGTGTCATTTAAGATGATTTTTTAAAAATAATCGAATTCTAGGCATCCGGATGAGTTATAATGTATTTGTTCAGATTAAGAAATTTTAGAAGACATTTATTTACTGTATTAACTTTGGTAAAACTATGTCATAGTTATGTTAAATGAAAACAGGAAGGTTCCATCCCAAAGGTATTTGTGAATGTTCCAGCTTTGTGTGTGACCTTGAAACTAATTTCAGGTTTGTGATTTGAAAATCCAGTCCAGCAAGTCCAGGCATCTCCTCTGTTTTAGGACCCCGCTTCTAATTTACTTCTGTACATTGTAATCAAATTCTAGCAACATCTAACAGTGCATGATTTTGAGGGACATTTCTATTTAGGCAATGAGTACACCTTTTTCCTGTGTTGTTTTAGATGATGTGCAGTTAATACCTGTAAGCCAAGTCATACATAAAAATAATAATCCAAAATCAAAAGCAGAGATACTGTTTTATAAACTTCATGTCCTACCATTCTTACTTCTCGCAGGATTAAAATCAAGCTGGATCATTCAAGAATGCAGCTCTGGTGCTTTTTGTTTTTACCAGGCAGAGCAACGAGCAGCATCAATTTTGCACAGGTTACCTAAGCAAGTTGTTCTACCTCTATATGATCACCTTTTAACTGGATATGGATTGGCTTGCATGCTACTCAGCCATCTTCCTTTCCCCCCATCCATTGCAATGTTAGAAAGCTACACGGCTGCTCTCTGCCGAGTCAGGTGACTCGCATCACAGCATGGGCAGGCAGGATTGGCAACTCCAACATTTGTAGGGATTCAGACTCCAGTTAGTATCCTGCAATTTTATAGCAAGAAGAAAAAGAAGTAGTAGAAATGCATGCAATTTGTTCAACTTTAAAAGCATTTGTAACAAAGGGATTAATTGCTTAATCCAAGGTTGGGGAACCTTTTCATCCTGCAGGTCATATTATCTCAAAGGAAACTGCTGGAAGACAGAGGCCATTGGTGGGTGGGGATTTCTGCCCAGCCTGGGCGGAGACATGGCCTGAGGATGGCACCAAGGGCCCAAAAGGGAATCCTAGAGGGCTGCATTTCGCACCTGGGTCTGAGGTTCCCCACCCCTGTCTTAATCAAGCCAAGGGGTATTTTTATACTACTGTACTTACAATTAATGCCGTTGGGTGGTGTGCATGATTTCTGAGTTTATAATGAAAATAACTAGTGCAAGCACCAAAAAAACCAAAAAAACCCTCCACCAGGTGCTATTTTCATCTGGAGGGAAGTCTGATCAGAAATAATAGTTTCAGAAGGGGGCAATTTTTTTTTAAAAAAATGTTTTTTTAAAAAAGCAAAAGTGAAAAACCTCACCATAGTCCAGATACTGATCCATCCTATGTATGCTATATATTTTTTTAATGATTTACACAATGCCAAACTACACATGACATATAGTTTGGCCCTTTAAACATGTGTCCCAGTCTTGGGAATAATAAGCATTGGAAAAAATGGGTGGACTACTTTGCAGCTATGTAAAACAGGACCTGAAAAGCATCCAAATGGGGTGGCACGTATCCTGCCACAAGCATTGCCTGCTGGATGTAATTTTCCTTCCCCCTCTTTCATTCACTACAGTGAAGCAACATGCATAAGTGTGTTGCTGATTGCTGTTGCCGGATATTGGTGTCTGTGCCACTTGTATGCAAAAAGGTTTGTTGCAAATTAAGAAATCACGACTTCCCTCAATTTAAGGGGATTTTGCTCTGTAGGTAACTGATAATCCCAAATCATTTTAAATCAATTTGTATGTGTTTGTCTTCTCCTACCATTCCTTTAATAGCTCCCTCCACCTCTTTCACTTAATTTCCATAGCATGGCAGGTTTTGAAAATCAGTTTTAATTAAAATAAGATATTGAGATCATTTGCAGATGCTCTGCTTAGTAGTTTTCCCTTTTTTTCAAAAAGAAAATGCTTACATTTCAAAGGA